>NC_000078.6:106710943-106883443 GCF_000001635.26 Mus musculus
GAAACTGAACCCAGGTATTCTGCAAGAGCAGGAGGCACTCTTAACTTTAACTATATCCCCAGTCCTTGCAGCATCTCGCCCATTTGATACAAATAGGTTGCAACATATTTCAGTAAGTTCTCCCTAAAGACACAGACCTAATAAAATGGGAACACTATAGATCAACTTACGTGATATGGGTTGGGTTTTCCGACATGGTTGTCTCACGTTGAAGATACTGAGAATGCAGCAGCTGCTCTGCTGGACTAGATGTCTCCAAAGGTCAGCTTCTGGTCTTCAGTTTACACTGGAATATGAAGAAACTGATTCTACCATCAGAGAAGGAACACAGCATCTTTGGTAGACGGATGTGCCAGCAGTTATTAAGGCAAACAGGTAAAAGGAATATGTTCCTGTCTCCCATGTCTCTTTGGGCTGCAGCCAGACGGTCTTACCTGTAAGTGTTTAGTCTTTTCTATGTCTATCCCAGTTCCCAAATAATGGCACGAAGGCGTGTTTATTTATGAAGTTATCCCTAGACCTTAAGCTAGGCTTGTTCCCCAACTAGCTTGCAACTCAATTAACCTGTTTACACTATTCCATATGTGCCATGTGGCAGGGTACCTTTCCTTAGTTCATAGGTCCACCTCCTCTGTGTCTCAGTGGCAAATCTCCCATGCCTGATGCCTTCCCAGAATCCTCATCTCTTCTCAGAAGTTCCACCTATTCTCTCCTGCCTTGTTATAGGCTGCTCAGCTCTTGATTGATGGGTGGTGCTTTTACACAGGACACAAGAGATCATTCCAACACTTGTCCGCATTTAAGGTGGAATCATTCTACTTCAAAAAATCTGATCAAGGAAGTCTCTCACAGGAGAACCTAGTATTGTATTTGATATCAAACCTATTCATAAGGACAACCAAGATTAGGCCTCACGTAATCCATGCCCTATTCATCACTTAGAGACAGCTCGTAGAGGAAGCTGTAGCATAGTAAGAATATAAATGGTATTTATTGCATATGCTGAGCCCTCACTTCAAGCAACACATGGCTTCATAGCTTTCCAACTCTTCTTTTGTTAATAAATCCAGGCACTGATTATTTCTACTGCAATTTTGTAAATGAAGAAACCAAGCTAATAGAAGAAGTGGGTCGCCAGCTGAGGATCTGTGGGCCAGGGGTTAAAGTTGTGAAGTGTTATGTAAGGCACACATCTGGAACTCTAGTGTAGATGAGTGTGAACTCAGAGTGAGTCTTCACCCCTTGCTACCTCCATGTGTGAACTTCCTAACCACCTAACCACTCTGGACCTGTTTTCTCATCTGGGAATCTGGGAAATAAGAACTGTTCCCATTTCACGAGATGAGAGAGAAGTGTTTGTACATTTCTGGTCCCTATGGAGCATAAATGCTGGTTAGTCCTTCTATAAACTATAGATTACCCCTTTCCCCCTAAATCTTAGCAGATGTGGATCTATGTGGTATCTCTGCCTGATTCTTCTGGCGTTGTTCTTTGCATCAGAACTTGGCAATGAGGTCATACTCACCCCATCCATAAACATTGACTCTATGATCATATAAACAGCCTGGAAACATCCTGAGGATTTTCAGACAGCCCCTGCAACTATCCCAAGAGGGCTCCTGTCACCTAGCCTCCACTGAACCCAGAGTCACGAACAGCACTCAGCACTGCTTACCAGTGGGCTTGAAGGGACCTGGAGGGAGAAGCTTGTGTGACCTCTGCCTTGGAGGGGGATGGGGGACAACATGCTAATCAACCTCCCAGTGCCCTGGGTATGCAGCGAGCCCCTCAGGTGGCTTTCACATGAGAAAATATCCATAGACAGAATCAGTTCAGCTAATCTTCATCTCTTAGTGAATTCTTCAGTTTTAAGTATTTATGTCTCTCTCTGTCTCTCTGTCCTTGTCTTTGTCTCCCCCCACCCCACCCCATACACATGGGGTCTGTAGCCCACATTTGTCTTGAACTCCCTATGTATCCCAGGAAAGATTTAAACTTCTAATCCTCCTGCTTCTACCTCTTGAGCAGGGGTTAGAGGTGTGAGTTACGAAACTGCCAGTGCCCTGTTGATGCAGTTGCTTGGAATTGGACCCGGGGCTTTATGTACACTGAGGTTTCCATGATTTTAAAATGGGATTCGGGGGCTGGTGAGATGGCTGGGCAGGTAAGAGCACCGACTGCTCTTCCAAAGGTCCTGAGTTCATGGTGGCTCACAACCATCTGTAACAAAAATCCGATGCCCTCTTCTGGAGTGTCTGAAGACAGCTACAGTGTACACACATATAATAAATAAATAAATAAATAAATAAATAAATAAATAAATAAATATGATTCTATTCCTGTATCCTCCAAGTGTTCCCTGGAGTGTCTGAAGACAGCTACAGTGTACACACATAAATAAATAAATAAATAAATAAATAAATAAATAAATAAATAAATAAATAAATGTGATTCTATTCCTGTATCCTCCAAGTGTTCCCTGTCTAGAAAGATTTCTCTCCCCCATAATTATAGTAGAGTGAAGTTCACTTTTCTTCGTGTAGTTGCAATGATTTGAATGAGAATGGTGGTGAGACTTTTGGTTATTAAAAATACACTGATGTTATGTGAATATGTTTTTGTTTTTGTACCAAGTGTGGAATATGGGGCTGTTTCAGATTATTCACAGCCGATAACTATGGTTTGTCTAGTGCTCTGGCAGGGGTGTGATTTTGCCAACTGAAGACGGTTTATGTTTGGAATTCTGGGTACCCTTCAGAGGGTATAAAATGTCAGCGTCTTAAGAGAGACAGTGGCTGCTGCCACATCCCCTTGTGCTGTGCGCTAGTTGCTGGTTGGAGATATCCTGCTGGTGAAGATTAGACTTGTCTCAAGGAACTTGATGCCCTTAATTAGCAGGAAGAGATCTAGTGGTGTGGATACCCTCTTTCCCCTCCAAACTTCCTTCTCTCCTACTTCGTGTTGGAGGGTTGGAAGCGATAAGGGTGGAGTAGAGGAAAAAGAACCCAACAAAGTAGCCAAAAGTAGGGTCACAGAGAACTGTCTCCCAGTCTTGAGTATTTGAGCATTTGATCTCCAGTTTGGGAGGCTTAAGTGTGGCCTTGCTGGAGGCACTGACACTGGAAGAGCTTAAGCACTCACCCTACCTCCAATTCCCATTCTCTGCTTTGTCAAGTGTGAACTCTCAGTTTCCTCCTTGTGTAGTCTTGCCTGTCACCTGCTGTCATGCTTTATGCTTCAACTCTGTCACCATGAATGCTCATCACTCTGGAACTGTAAACCCTTTCTTCTGTAAGATGTCTTGGTCCTGGGATTTCCTCATAGCAATAGAAAAGTGAGTAACACATATGTAGTTATAATCTTTCCAACTTTTGAGCTTGCACACACACACACACACACACAGAGAGAGAGAGAGAAAGAGAGAGAGAGAGAGAGAGAGAGAGAGAGAGAGAGAGAGATAGATAGATCATCTCCTATTCCATCTTCCAAGCATTTTGAGCAGTGCACTAAAGAATTTCTGCAATGTAGGACATACCTTGATCAAATATTCTTTCTCTGCATGCTATGGCACATATAACTCATATCACAGCACCACAGCATAGCCTTTACATGCAGCAGAAGCCAGCATCATGATGTGAGGTCTAAGTGCACAGATGACAGAAGGCAAGAGATGGTGACATCATTGCTCATTGAGAATCTAGGGACATGGGTGTGGGAAGTGCTGACTTGTCTTGGGTTAACAGAGTTTCTAAGCAGGATTCCAAATCAGAGAACTTGAGTTCTCAGCCTGTACAACCTTCACTCTTCTGTGGACTTCTGTAGGAAAGGCTATAGCTCCCACACTTAATTCAGGGAACCAAGGCTGGATGACAGAAGCCCACCTCAGCCAGGTGGATTCAGGAAACTTCTGTCTGTGGTTTTAAAATGACTGCAGCCATGCTATCCATCCCAAGAGTAACAGGAAATCAAGGTTCTAGTTATCGACTTGCCTGGAAATGGACACAGATAGCTGGACATAGTCCCTGTCCCCAGAAACTTGTAACCATTTATTATGCCTCATCTCAGGTTCTCTAGTCCCCATTTCTTGAGATTTCCTGTTCACTCTTAATACATTGGTGTGCGCATGTGTACAGGTGTATACATGCAGGTGTACACACACACACACACACACACATTTCCTTTTCCTTTAAGGCTGAAATGTCACACCACCCTCACTGAGAAATATTCAAGGTCACACAACATTTCCCAATCTGTAGAGAAAGCTGCGTTTTCTGGGGGCATTTTCTCTATTGAGATTTCTTCTTCCCAATGACTCTGGTGTGGGTCAAGTTGACATAAAACTAATCAGTCAACCCCAAATTTGTCCTGCCTACAAGTTGCACAAGGATAAAAATGTAACAGAGGCCAAGGGAATGGCCAACTGATGATTGGCCCAACTTGAGACCCGTCCCACGGGACAGAGTCAACCCCTGATACTATTAATGATACTCTGCTGTGCTTGCAGACAAGAGTCTAGCATTAATTGTCTTCATCCAGCAACAGATGGAGGCTGATGCAGAGCCCCAGAGCCAAATATCAGATGGAGCTCAGGGAGTCTTGTGGGAAAGTATGAGATAGAATTGAGTAAGCTGGAGGGGACAGCACAAGGCCCACAGAGTCAACTAACTTAAGCCTATTGGGTCTCATAG
This sequence comes from Mus musculus, assembly GCF_000001635.26. Taxonomy (NCBI): domain Eukaryota; kingdom Metazoa; phylum Chordata; class Mammalia; order Rodentia; family Muridae; genus Mus; species Mus musculus. Next base: position 106,715,632 of record NC_000078.6, read on the forward strand.
AGCCTGAACCACCAACCGAAGGTCACGCAGGGGCTGGACCTAGTTCTCTCCTCCCCACATTTGTAGCAGTTGTGAAGATTGTTCTGCATGAGCATCTCGTGACAATTAGATTGGGTCCGGTCTCTGACACCGTTGCCTGCCATCGGGTCCTCTTTCCCTCCCTGGATTACCTGCCTAGGCCTCAGTGTGAGAGAATGGGCTTAGTCCTGCTGGGATTAGATGCTGGGATTAACTGTCCCAGGGTGAGGTGGTACCCAAGGTGGGGCTTCCCCTTCTTTGAGGAGAAAGGGAGCAGGTATGGGAGAGGGACTTGTAAGGGCATGATTGGGAGGAGAGGAGGGAGTGGGGACTGAGAACGGGATATAATATGGATAAAAAATAAATTATGGGGGGAATAAAAACCCTAGGCAGCACAGAGTAAAACCCTGTTTTGGGAGTAAGTTAGATTTGGTCAATGTGTTGAAATTTAGAAGCATGACAGACGTCAGGGTAAAATGTTAATTTATGTACCGCAGCCCTTCAGTTATACCTTCGCTTCTGCTTCTGTGGCAAATACCAGCGGTAAGTCAGTAAAGACCCGCTCCAGCTCTTTGGGCCCACGAAAGATCCTGGACACACACATAAGAACGAAGCCTAGCTTTTGCAGGCTGCCGTGGTTTGAATGAGATGTTGGTCTCCCTGAGGAAATCAGTTGGTTTAGGTGCTGCAGCCTAGGAAGTACGTCACAGAGGGTGGGCTTTGAGATTATGGGCCGTTGCACTGTTTACAAGTCACTTCCTGCTTCATGTTTGCATTTGGGGCATGAGCTCTTAGCTTCCTGCTCCGCCCCCAAGATGGATTCTTTTTGGAACCTCGAGCCAAACTAAACTCTTCCTTTCATTGTCTCCGTTGGTCACGGTGTTTTATCACAGCAACAGAAAAGTCACTGATACAGTTAAAGAGTGGGAATGTTTGTCACCTGATCCGAGGTGATGAAGACGGCGACACTTGCTATATGCTAAGCTGTTTCTCCTCGGCTCAGTACAGTCACCCATGAACTGCCTACCGGAGGTGTGCGCAACCATGTGGTACTCCTGGTTAGGGTGCAGCCACACATTCCAAGGCTATGCCAACACGCTGAGGGAGCGGACCCGTGTGATCCAGCTGTGTGCTGACAGCTGACTTCAGCACTTAACTACCATTGCAAAGTAGAAGAGAGCGCCCGTCTACCGTTTGGTGTGCGTGGTTGGAAGCAGGCAGGGGTGGCAGGTGGTATTACAAGCAATTGTGTTTGATGCAGGGTCTCTGGGATCCGTTCAGAGTGTGGAGTCATTTCCAAATGGCGGGCGCCACTCTGCATGCAGTAGCAGTGGCTAATATTTCTAAACATATTTCGGCTTCGTGACACCTTAATAGCGTATGATAACACTCGCCTCCCTTTCAGAAAAATGGATACTCTCATTTCTCTAAACACGGGGCCCTTACTTCTAACCATTTCCATTTAAATGCAAATTTCAATCATGTCCACCTTTCTGTGTTCCAACGCGAGCAAACACACGGAAATGAGAGCAGCTTGAATCCAAATTTCAAGAGCCCGGGAACTGCTCCCGATGGGGGTTCCTGGGCAACTTTCAATGACTCCCTTCTCTTGTCCCAACATGTTGCTGAGTTCTGTCTCAAAGGGGATATTTCACTTCTGTTAGGAGGGAGTGGCTAAGTCAAAAGAAAGGACGGCTACTATGACAAGGGCTAAATGATAAAGGATCCGGAAGTAAGCCTGTGACACTTTAGTAGACCCTGGGCTGCACAGGTTATCCCAACCTCCCAAGGACAGAACCCAGTCATGCCAGCTGAGCTCTACTCTTCTTGTCGGGGGAGAGGCCTCTCCCCTTCTTAGTGCACACTTCTGGTACCTTGATCAAGTCTCCAGGGAACCAATGCATGCTGCCAGCCTAGTGGGTCCTCCTTGATTATAGATTAGATTTAGGCCCAGGACAAGGTCGGGCTGCAAAGAGCCTTTGCTCATAGGGCAAAGGGTCGGGTATGGCCATGGAGCCGCAGGATGGGATGAAAGACTGGTAGACTAAACCCTTCGGAGGCGAGGGAAACAGACCTTGATAATGCTTCTGTGATACTGTCTAGACCCACGGGCTGAGTACTCCGATGCCACTGGAATTTGTACATACTGAGATGCAAAGGGATGGATGTTGTGGTTTCCTAGTTCTGTGGATCATGGGCAGGTCCATTTCCTTGAATCTTAGATTTTGCAACCACAGAGGTGAGAAGAGCAGTCATATGCCATGAAGCCTTGAAACAGTACTGGCCACCCGCTAAGCACATATGTAAGTGGCCCAGAATAGTACTGGCCCCGCCAAGCACACAGGACATTGATGGGGATGCTATGCACAAGTGAGGTGTACATGGCCTGGCTCCCCTCCCATTACCTGCCCACCCCCAAGTCAATCCTCATATTCTACAGGGAAGCACTTCAAGCTATAGGGCCTCTTTTTGGTGGGGGAGTGGAGAAGTTGATGAGATGTCTCAGGGATCTGCATGTTTTACGAACAGAGATGGCTTCGGGAAGCCTTAAAGGAAGCAGCCTGTGGTAGAGGAAAATGGGAAAAGTACTTAGGAGTCACAAACTGTTGCCGGACGTAAGACAAGTCTCACCAGAGTCCCACATGTTTCTGGGAAAATTGAGGGCCTCTTACTTGGCTTAGGAAAAGAACTTAAGAAAAACCCCAAAGTAAGCAAGCTGCAAATCACATCAGATGTCTGAAGGAGGGAGATGGGAAAGAGGAAGAGAGAAACCTGTGCCTTCTGAGGTAAGCATGGAGGTCAGCTACATGGTAGGCCAGCAACCAAACGATGGGGAGGGGGCTTTAGAGAAGAAGTGTTAGGGGAAAGATGCTGATAAAAGCGGGGAAGAAGGAAAGGGAATATTATTCTGAGTACTGCAGAAGAACAGGGAGACTTACAAGGCTGTGTGTTGGTAAGCAACTGCATTCTGGGAAGGAAAAGTACACTATCCCATTAAAGGGATAATTATCCCTCCCATTACTTTAGCATGACCCAATATGAGCCCGCCTTCCCAAGCAGTGGTCCCTTGACTAGGCAATTGACCAACCAACAGGACCAAAACTTGGTTAGCTCAGATGTTAGTTTTCCACCCAAGCCAAAAAATTAGTTTTCCATAGTGTTGAAGGATGCAGTGATAAAACCTAACACGAAGTCTAGGTCCTAGAGACTTAGCCCTAAGAATCTACATGCTGTGACTACTGTGAATTGAGGTAGCTGATACCCCTCCCCATCATGGAAAGGCATGAAGTGTCTGCCTCCATCTAGGGGATGCTGTGGGTTGCTTTGATGAAGGCTGAAGGCTTGCTGGAGACCTGGCTCATGGTTTGTGTTGACTGTTAACTTGAAAGGATCTAGAATCACCTAGAAGACACAGATCTGGCCATGCCTATGAGGAATTCTAGGCTGGGTTGATTGATATGTGCTAACCCACATTAAATAGGGGCAGCTCCATCCCATAGGGAGGGGCTTTGAAGTAAATAAAATGAGAGAGTGATCTGAGCAACGACATTCATCTCTCTGCTTCTTCTCTGCGAATCCAATGTGACCAACCTCTCACACTCCTTCTGCCCGAGTCCCTCATCAATTTATCACCTTACACTGAAAAGCAAAGTAAAACAGTCATCAGATTGGCCACCCAACCCATGGCTTCTGCATAAGGACCTTGTGGACTTGTGGTAAAATATCCTTGCACTAATAACTACAAGCAGGCCTTTCCCCCTGATGCAGGTAAAGGAACTATGAACTCATTTCCTGGGGGTTGGGGGTGGGTGGGGGTCATGGGAATGTTGGGTTTGGCAAGAATGTAGATTTAGGGTAGAGAGTCAGTAATAATTCAGTAATAATTGTTGAACATCCCAGGTACCCCTGGAGAGGGACTACACTCTCTACTGAGGACAAAACAGTGGCACAAAGGGAGGGACATAAATAGCTAATCACTCTACCACTGTCCTCCATGGATCTGTCTTCTATTAAGACAGTGCTGCAGATGCTCCCATCGTAAGTGGACTTGGCAGGGAACGCCTGCTTCAGGCATGGGAAGGAAAGTGAGACATGGAGATTGCATATTGGCAGAGGTGAGGGTAGATATGGAGAGTGCATGTTGGCAGAGGTGAGGGTCAGGCAGGACAGAGTGAAGTGTGGCTTTAGCTGTGAGTAGCTCCTGCAATTTAGGAAGTCACTCCTCCATGTGAAATTTTTACTCAGTTCTCTCTTAGTTTTGATGGGGAAGGGAGCTTGTGAGCATCTTAGTTTTCTTCCTACAAAATGGAAATTTCAGTGTGTGGACCAGGATTGTAAGAAGTAAAGGAGAAAATGAATGTCAAGAAAAGGAAAGCAAAAAAGAAAGGAGTGAAGGAAGGGAAAGAAGGAAGGAAAAAGAAAGGAAGGAAGAGAGGAAGGAAGAGAGGAAGGAAGGAAGGAAGGAAGGAAGGAAGGAAGGAAGGAAGGAAGGAAGAGAGGAAGGAAGGAAGGGAGAAAGGAAGGGAGGAAGGAAGGGAAGGAGGGAGGGAGGGAGGGAGGAAGGAAGGAAGGAAGGAAGGAAGGAAGGAAGGAAGGAAGGAAGGAAGGAAGAGAGGAAGGAAGGAAGGAAGAGAGGAAGGAAGGAAAAAAGCTTCACAGAGTATTGGTTATGCTGCAATTTCCTGGGACTACAAGTAGTCAGGAACTGTGGTATAATTTTTGTATCTACTGGAAGAAAGAAACACGAGAGCCATCCTTTACCATAGAGTACGAGGCATGTAGAAATCTTAAGGTCACCGAGAAGGAGACATCTGGTCCTTCCTGGGAATGGCTTCACAGAGAAGATTCTGTCGATCTAGATTTTAAAGTGCAAGTGAGAGCCAGCCCAGGGCTGGGAGGATGCAGGAAGTCTGTGCTGATGCTGTTTTGTCTCTTCTCCTTGATGAAGTCATTGCTCTCTTCTGATTTATGTGTTTTCCCGTTGGTAAAGTGCTGGCCATGCAAGCCTGAGGACCCGGACTTGGATTGCTAGCATCTACCTAAGAAGTCAGGCACAGTCACAGTGGTGCATGCTTCTAACCCTAGGAGATTAAAGGTGATGCACATGGTCCCTGGAGCTCACTGGACACCCAGCCTAGCCAATCAGTGAGCTCTAGGTACAGGAAGACATCTTTTATCTCAGGAGGAAAAGGTGGAGAGTGATCAAGAAAGACTCCTCATATCAACCTCTGGTCCCCCAATTTACAAGTACACATAGCCCCCTTGCCCAAAATGCACATAGGAACACATACATGCATCACACAGATGCTCAAACAAATAAACAGAATCAGTCAATCAATCAATCAATCAATCAGTCATCCATCAATCAGACTCTGTCCTGGAATCTTCAAGGACACACGCTTTTGGTCAGAGATTGGTCTGGGCCGGCAGTGTCCTGAGAGATCTTGTCTCTTCAGTACAACATCCACAAGAACATCCATGACAACCTGTGCCACAGCAGACGCATGGGACGTCCGCACAGCATCTCCTACGGCTCTCTCACCTACCACCACATTGGAATGCCTGTGAGGAGGGACAATTTCCAAAGGCAAACACAGTGTCTGTCGCAGAAGGGCTGTGGACCCATGTCTGCTCTGTTTCAGACCTTGGTGCTAAAGGATAGGCAACTGAGATGACTCATCAGTATCCACAAAGTAGCTTAGTGACAAGTGTTTTAGAAAACATCTGGCTGAGACCTCGTGATGCCCAGCCGGATCAAGGGAGGCACTCAGATAGCCACCCTCTCCCAGCCACAGTCCCAAAGCCCAGAGGGCAGTGTCTCCCTTGTAAGAGGCGTACACTCAGGGAAGTGGCTGGGATTAGATCAGAAACCACATGTGACAGGTGACCCCAGCCTTCCCCAGACCAGGACAGATTTACAGGCTTGGCTAAGTGAGCTTAAACCCCGGAAAGACACTAATTTTCATCCTGAGCAGGTGTGTCAAAGGGACCTTTTTGTGAAGTCAGATGGAGGGCCCTGTGAAGGGTCCAGCTTGCCATCCAAGCCTCATCCCTGGTCAACGTGATCACAGGAGTCCTGGATAAGGAGGGAGGAATCTGAGCCCCCTAGCAGATGCGTGGAGCGGAATCTGAGAAATGCTTTGGATTAGTTAGAGCCTCAGACACAGGTGGGGGTGTGTGTGGGGGGATTGACTCAGAGTCTGTGAATACGAGTCTTGCTCAGGGGGCCTGGGATGAGCCTGAACTTTGACTAGGGAGCCCTGGGATTCATCATTTCGCATGTAACTGAGACAACTGGGGAGTGTCTGTGAGAGACAGCAGCCAGAAGTGCATGAACTAGAGGTAAGTATGAGAAAGCTAGCATCCACAGGAAACAAGCCAGAGCCAAGGAGAAACACAATACCATGGAGGTCATGGCTCCAGGGCCACATGTATGTCCTAGGAGCAAAACACGGTTCTATCTTAGAAATACTGGCAGTGAGAGTTAAAGCCACAAGCTCAGTGTGCACTGTCACAGAACAACTGTATGGAGGGGCTAGTGAACTGTGACCGTTATCATGGTCCCCACCAGCTCCCCTCTCTCTTTGACTCCTCCTTCCTGCTGAGTGCTATTTTCTGGCCTTCACCTCTCACCTAATTCAGGCTAAATGCTCCTCAGCTGCCTTTGGGTTTACTGGTCTCTGTCACCTACCTGCCCTCCAGATCACCTGTCTTGCTCAGGTCAGAAACTTGATCGAATTTGGTTTGTTTGATGCTTACTGTCTGTCTCCCCACTCACCGCTGTGATGTCAGGTTTCCCTCAGCAAGGAGGGTGAGGAGCCTGTTCAGTTCAGGGTCGCCAGCCGCCGGGATGGTGCCTGACCCGTTGCAGGTGCTCAGCCACACAGTCTAACATGGACAGAACGTTCAGACTGTCAGCCTTACTGTGGCCACTATGTACGGTGCACAACAGTTACCCAGGACGTCCTCTCTCTATATAATTGCCGATCCCTGGTTGCTTTTCAAAATAGATCCTGTTAAATTCATGTTGCAGATTATCAGTGTTAGAACACACAGTTGTATGCAATCACATGTAGGCCTGCGTAAACACATATGTTTTCCTGTTGAGAAAACTTTAGGTGTCAGAAAGTCCCTAGAAATGTCTAGGAAAAGAATACAGAGGCCTAACCTTTGTAGTCTTGACCTTGATGGCCACAGGGGAGGGAGAAGCACTTGAGAGCAGCCCCCTCCCAAAGTCAACCCTATTTTCCCAGGGCCAGGGGCATGCACTGCCTAATGGGGCTTGCTTGCCGTGGAAGGCGAGGACTCCCAGCCAAGCAGGAGCGTGCTAACCGGAGTCAGATGTTGCCTCTCCAGGAGAGGGGCCAGTCCCTGCACACTTGGGAGAACTTGAAAGAACTCTGGAAGAGCCATAAATCTTGAACTGGAGCCTTTTATCAACCTCTAATTTATCATGGTCTCTTAATTACTTTGACTGAAGAAGTCATAATCCATATGTATTGGAAATTTGGTCGGTGAAAGCCTGGTTTTCATGAGAAGGGCAGTTCCTGACACATAGGCTTTAACGGATGGTGATTCCACATGGCAAAGACTTGTTCCCATGCCCCTTGCCCCCATGTTGTTCAAGGCCCTTTGCCTACCTCTCCTCATCTCCATGATGATATGGCTTGTGTGTAGAGAGATGGGAAAGAGAGCACTTATTCAAGGAACTTCAGATACAACGGGGGCAAAACAGAGTGTGATTGAGTGTGGTACAGCCCATGTAGGCTAGGCGTCGGTGTTGTATAGCCATTAAGAAAGGAAATGCAACCAGAGGTTTCAGATAAAGCTGCTTGCGTTGGGTTTTACTGCTGTGAATAGACACCATGACTAAAGCAACTCTTATAAGGACAGCATTTCATTGGGGCTGGCTTACAGGTTCAGAGGTTCAGTCCATTATCATCAAGGCAGGAGCATGGCAGCATCCAGGCAGGCATGGTGCAGGGGGAGCTGAGAATTCTACATCTCCATCTGAAGGCTGCTAGCAGAATACTTATTTCCAGGCAGCTAGTCTGAGGGTCTTAAAGCCCATGCCCATGGTGACACACCTACTCCAACAAAGCTACACCTACTCCAACAAGGCCACACCTCCTAATAGTGCCATTCCCTGGGCCAAGCATGTACAAAGCATAACAAATGCCCACCAGAGATATGTGCCATGCAGAGACCAAGAAGAAGAAATCAGAATGTTACAGAAATGGACTGAGACAGATGGCTTCAACTACCTGTGATAGCGAGGTTGGTGGGTACTTAGGGCCCATGACACAGCTGAACCTTTGCTGTAAGACCCCCACACATGCAGTGGTCATGTTTCTAGCTGGTGGCTAGGCTGTCTGAATCCCAACATAGCCAAATCAGAATTTTTTATCCTTACCATGGCCAATTCTCTTTTCCCTCTCCTTACCCATCTCAGGACTTTCTCATTGTGGTGGTGGGGGTGGCGATTAAATCAGGCCCAGGTTCAGAGGTCAAACTTACCTCTCCTACCCCGTGTGCTTCCCTTGTCCTTCAGGGCTGGGCTTGCCTTCTGAACATCCCTGCATGTATCCTTGAGGCTCCACCCCCTGCTTTCCCTGTCCTCGGTTTCTTTCTTGTACCTGTCTCCTCATCAGGATCCTGGACTCCCTTGCAGCAGACATGGTGTCATTGAGGTCTCAGTGTTTCTAGATCAGGAGAAAACAGGGTGGAGAGAGTCTACTCCTGTACCTTCAGACTCTTTTGGAAGACATAAAAACCGTCCAGTTTTCCTTTGCAATGAACATTTGGTAAAGAAAGACATTGGGCTTCACAAATGTCAAGCTGTGTCTTGTCTTTTACATAAAAACACTCCACACGGAGAAGGTCCTCAGACTGTACCCCATAGTAGAGCAGGTATTTTCCTGCCATACTGAGGACAGTGGCTCCCCTAGATGTTCAGGGGTTTTACAGATTCAAGAAATTCAGAGATAACTCTTCATGGGCCCCTAAAAGGACCTCTGGCGTAGGCTATTCTCTCATACAGTTGCACTAAGGATAAACTGCACAACGTCCCTCAAACATAATAATTAATAACCCTTAAGTGGGCATCAATGTATCTTTGTCCTTGCTGCAGACATGAGTGGTTCAAATGGCTGCTATCTGTGAGAGATTATAATGGGTCATGCTTGGTTTTACATATGTAGTGCCTCTTCATCTTACCCTTTCAACCATCCAAAGAGGTGGGTTTTATATATTCTATATTCACTTTAAAGATTGCAAAGGACCACTGAGCAATTACCTGGCCAGGCCGAAGCTCTGCAAGTTGCATGTAGCATAGCTTTCAAGTCCAGGTGACTAGGCTCCAGCCGTGAGCCCAAGGCAACTTTATTTTGGTTGTGAGCCTAGTCTTTAATGACTGAGCCATCTCTCCATCCCTCAAAGTGATTTTAATTTTGTTTCTTGTTGTGAGCCAAATACCTTGTCCTCTGTTTCCTTCTTACCTCTTAAAATGTATGGGTTGAAGCACTACTGCACCCACTACATTGTGTGTGCGGATGCTTGGAGACAAGACCTTTAAGGAGGTAATCAGGGTTGCATGAGGTCAGGCAGATGGGGCCAAATCCATTTGTACTGTGTCCTCACAAAACCTGGCACACAGAGAGGCACCAGTGATAAACAGGATATGAGCCTGAGAGGAAATCGTAGAGCAGAAAATGGTCACCATGGAGAGAAGTCTGATAAGGCACAAACCTTTAGTACCTTAATTAGTACTTAATTAATTAATTCCTGATTTCTCATCCAAAAGATGGAAACTGATGTTTTCTTCAGGGACTGGGAGTGCCTGGGCCCAAACTGTCTCTGCCGTTGTGGTTCCTGAAGGAGAAAAATGAGGTCAAAGGGTTACACTCACCAATGCTAGCTGGTACATGTCAGAACAGCGGGTTGTTCTGACCCCAGTGTATACACTGGTAATGGTAGGCTAGAGGGGAAAGCAGCCTGAATTCCTTCAGCCATCGGGAACAGGAGCTGAGGAAAGCAGATCTCAAGGGACAAGAAAGATAAGGATGTGGGTTGACCACATGGGATAGAGTCCAGCCAGAAATGCACAGGGCACACAACTGAGTAGTGCATCTAGATCCTGCCCTACCCGCCTGAGGGGAACTGTTCCAACCTCCTATGCTTCTCTCCTTACAGGATTCTCTATGCATGGTCAGCCATCAGGTTTCTGCAGGCCTGAATGTTGTAGGCAAAGCAGTAAGAAGCCTCTGGAAGCTATCAAGGTAACTTCCCTTCCCTTCCCTTCCCTTCCCTTCCCTTCCCTTCCCTTCCCTTCCCTTCCCTTCCCTTCCCTTCCCTTCCCTCCCCTCCCCTCCCCTCCCCTCCCCTCCCCTCCCCTCCCCTCCCCTCCCCTCCCCTCCCCTCCCCTCCCCTCCCCTCCCCTCCCCTTTCCATTCCCCTCTCCTCCCCTTTCCCTTTCACTTCCCCTTTCCCCTTCACCTTCCTTTCCCCTTTACCTTCCTTTCCCCTTCCCCTTCCTTTCCCCTTCCCCTTTCCTTCCTTCCTTCTTTGCTTCCTTCCTCCCTCCCTCCCTCCCTCCCTCCCTCTCCCCTCTCTTTCTCTCTTTCTTTTCTCTCTCTCTCTCTCTTTCTTTCTTTCTTTCTTTCTTTCTTTTCTTTCTTTTCTTTCTTTCGTTTCTCTCTTTCTTTCTTTCTTTCTTTCTTTCTTTCTTTCTTTCTTTCTTTCTTTCTTTCTTTCTTTCTTTCTTTCTTTAGGACAGGAGCTCACCATGTTACATTACTAGCCTGGAACCCACAGAAACATATATTCCTCTATCTTATGAGTTCTGGGACTGCAGATATATATTACCATGTCCAGCTTTTTAACATTTTGTTGAGTCTAAGAATAGACTATTGGAATCATTTATAGGCTTATCATAAGCAAGATTGTTTTGGATCCCTAGCTGAGAAGTAGCGAAGTCTCACCACCAAGACCCAGTTGAGTGGGGACAGAGACACTGGCCTCCAAGTGAAGTAGCAGAGTCACATCAGTGCCAATTTGGGCAGTGTCTCTCATCTTCCTTTGGTTTTGTGGTCACACCTATCCATTCATTTGGGTTATGAAATAAGGGCATTGACGCCTTGGGGAAAATATTATTTTTTAATGTCCTTATCACAGTCATTGTGGTTCCAGGCTCTTTAAAGCCTACACATTGGTCAAGATGCCTCAGGATCTAACATGGTTGTTCCATTCCAGTGCCTACAGAGAAAAAAAATGGTGAATCATGGGTGCCATATTGTAGAATGTGTAATTTTGGATACAAATGTGCTCCATCTGTCTGGCTTGTGCTTCCCACCATGGGCCAGAGACAATGCCCGCTCATCGCCTATCTGCCAAGGGACTTATGCTTTGAGCTAAATGGACCCTTTCAATATGCCTGTCTACTCAGAACCTCAGAATGCAGTTTTGTTTGGAAACAGAGTCTTTGAGGAGTAATCAAATTAAGATCCAGTCATGGTGGATTAGGCTGGCGGGGCCTTCATTCACTGACTCGTATCCCGATGAGAGAGGGACACATGGAGCAGCCGTGCACAGAGGGATGGGGACGGAGACTGTCCTGGAGGAGGTCACACAAAGATAGAGACAGGAGATCGAATGATAGTTCTATAAGGGAGGATTGCTAAGGATTGGCAGCCAACCAGCAGCAGCTGGCAGATGGGGGGAGACAAGTTCTACCTCAGCCCTGGGGACACATCACCCTCATTTACACCTTGGTTTTAGACTTCTGTTGTTTGTAGTCACCCAATGGGTGGTCATTGATTATGGCCGGAAATTCATATGAATTCTGGACGGGATGTTTTTATACCTTGTGTTCTCTAGGCTAAGGAGCCTGGGACACTGATTGTTCTAGATCCCCAAAGAGTCCAGCTCTAACCTCTTTTTTTTTTTTTTTCTTGGCTGACAGTCTCAACCACTCACTTCATTAGGACTCCCCTTCTGTCTGCTGCTCCTCCCTGTCTGGGCCCTGGCTGTGTGCCCCTCTTGTCCATGTTACCTGGCATGGTGGCAGTAAATCTGGCATCAGGGAACTTTTGTATGGGCTCAGGCCATATGACATATGACATGAGGTGAAACCTCTCCTTGTCTGGCACAGAATTCTGGAGTCCTCGGCATCAGGATCAGGAATTAGACATTAGCATGAACTTGCTACTATTCGTATTACTGTGTGTTTTCAAAACCCCTATGAAGACTCTCTGATGTGGTTATTATGAAAAAGGGTGCAAGTGAGAAATTCAGCATGTTGAACCTTGTAGGCTTTGGGCCATCTATCTCTCCCCCAAATCTGGTGTTACTGGAGGCTTCTGGATTGGGTGCCATGCACTGTTCTGGGCTGTGCATATTCAACCCCAAGTCAGGTGTGGGATGGGCCTCAATTCTAGACCCTAGGCCACACAGAGAAAACCCTGGTGCTAAGTGGTTTAAAGGGACATCTTTCTTATATAGACAACAGTGCAGGAGCCAGGAATGCTGCATGAGGAGGGGGAAGGAGAGGAACAAGGCTGTACACTGCATCCATCGGAGATGGTGTTTAGAGGCAAAGTCATTTAGAGACTAGGCCATGTTTTCCAACAGATGCTGCCTGTATCTTCTAGGAGTGATGAGTCAGTGTGTGTTAGTGAGGGGGTGGCTATGGCTGGGACTGGGGTCTTGCGTAGGGATCAGTTGACAGAGAGGTGCTAAGGTGGGCATCCTGTGAGCGGGCTGTGGACTGGCTGTTTATGGAAGGTAGCCACTCAGCAGAGGGTAGCAATCCCCGACAGATGATAGGTGGGAGCAGTAGAAACACAGAATTTAATTACAGAGACCTGGGGTGGAAGCACTCTACCCCTCATAGCACAAGGTCACTCTGAAAACTAAGCAGCTGTCACTCAGTACTGTGGAGGAACTGGCCAAATGGTGGACTGTAGGAGAGATTCAGGAGCTTGGTGTAGGGTTTACAGCCTGAGGCAATGCAAAAAGGCGCTTCAGAAGCAGGTAGGAAGCCAGCACAGGGAAACTTTGTGTTAGTTACCCTTTCTCCTCCATGTAACAAAACATCTGACTTATGGGAGGGGAGGTGTAGCTCGGCTCACAGTTTGAGGGTGCTGTCCATCACAGAGGTGAAGCCATAGCTCTGAGACCGTGAGGATTTCAGGAAGTTGATGCTGATGAAATCTGGTACCCAGCTCCCTTTCTCCTTTTCATTCAGCCTAGGAGCCCAGCCCATGGAATGGTGCTGCCCATATTCAGGGAGGGTCTTCCATCTTCAATAAACTCAGTCCCAGACCTTATCAAGTTGACAGTACTGACTATCACGAACTTGGACTTTGGAAATTTGACTTAGACTCATCAGATCACTCTAGATCAACTCCGAGATGTAACAGGAAGATGAAAGCCAGAGAACAGAGGTAAGAGCAGGGCAGAGGTTTGCACATCCATCCAGGAGGCCAGCCTTAGCCTCTGAGATGTCTACATATGAGCATGAGGGAGAATGGGTTTCGCGGTGCTATTGACTGTGGGTGACTCGGGGTGGCCTATTGTAAATGTTAGCCATATAGTAAACTGGGTGGTGTAGTAGAAAAATAGGACCAAGCATAAACATTGACTCTGTCATTATTTCTAAGATGGAAAGGCTGTGTATATGTGTACATGTATGTGTGTGTAAATGTTAATACACGTGTGCCTCCCAGACTCAGATAACAGTTCCAAAGAGTGGCCGTACAGGATATTAAAAGTTTAACGAGGTGCCATTTCGGAGGTGCTAACATTTCTCAGCCAGAAAGAGCAGTAGCCAAAAGTTTTCATCTGAAGCAGATGATAAGTGGTGGATGTAAAGGTTGCTTGCTTACAGCAGGGATGGACTGAGGGTTGCCTGAGGAATGGAGAGATTAGACATGGATCCTAGAGTGGTCCAGGAACTGGTTAAAACATAGCTTCAGCTCCTCTGCTGAGAGTTTAGTTCAATGGCCAGATGGTGACAGTAAGTGAGATCAACTGGCACAATGCTTGGACCAGGATGGGGGTGGGGTGAGGGCCAGGGCTTAGGGTGGGCATGGGGCAGGTACCATCTTGAGATTGCTATTGCTGCAGAAGTCTTACACTGGAGTGACTCAGAGCAGCCGAGCCCTGGGTGTGTGGCGTGATTCTTGCTACACTGTTCATAAACCTTTCTGTAACAATTTGATTTCACCAAATTTAACATCTGGCGGGCAGCTCACAGGGAAACATGTGGAACCCAGATCCTCCTACTGGAGCTAGCAAGGGGGAGAGGACTGCAGGACGTCCTGCTGGCTGTGTGCAGGTGGCTGCTTTCTAGAAGAAAAAAAAAGGGAAAGAGTGAGCTTGGGACCCAAGGAACCCATCCACCCAGCTAGCATTCTAGATTTTTCCATGCCGTGTTTGTAGTACTTACAAGTCCAGACTGTGGAATACTCCAGTATGGCTTGTCACTTCTGTGTATGTGAAACCTTAGCCATAGGTCTCATGAGAGTTTCTAGTTCCAGCATTTCTGTGAGGATAAAGGTAGGCAAGGCAACTAACATAATTACACAACGTCAGCAGCAATAAATATTAGCCATCCTATGACAACCAGCCACAAGCCCATGTGACAAAGTTTCTGTGTTAGAATATAAAACACAGAGCCGGGCAGTGGTGGCGCACACCTTTAATCCCAGCACTCGGGAGGCAGAGGCAGGCGGATTTCTGAGTTCAAGGCCAGCCTGGTTTACAGAGTGAGTTACAGGACAGCTTGAGCAATACAAAGAAACCCTGTTTCAAACAACAACAACAACAACAACAACACAAAAAAAAAAGAATATAAAACATAGATGAGGTAGTTCTGACCTGGAGGAGCTCAGGTTCTAGATGGGTAAACTGAGGCAAAAGAAACTATGGGGACTGTGGGGTGTCACATGCTGTGTGTCATGATAGCACGCTGCCAAGATGCCAATGATCGGAATGTTCATGTGCATCCAGGCAACTTATACATGTTACATTATCTAGGTCATGAGTGGACACATATCAACTTAGTTGGTCCTCATATCAAGGTCATTGAGGAAGAGGGAGAAGAAAGATTGTAAGAGCCAGAGGCAGCGGATGGCTACAAGGACACGGTGTTAACTGAATGCAGCAGGACAGCTGCACAGAAGGCCTCACCTCAGGTGTGGCAACAAAGACTGAGTTCAAGTCAGACAAAATCCCAGCATGGAAGAGGAAGGACACGAAGTCCTACCCCCTAGCTGAAGAGAGATCGGTAGTCGATATCTACTGGGAGAGGGAGAGTTGGTTTTCTTTAATGCTGTGCCTCCTGGTAGATTCTCCAGCAGATGCCTACACACCCAAGAGTATACGGTCAGTATACTGACCAAATTAGACTTGATGTGTTTAAAAACAAATAGAGACAAAGCTTTATGTATATGGAAGTGGGATGGGTCTGGGAAGTCTTGGGAGAAGACAGTGAATATTTTTAATATACGTTGTATGAAGTTCTTGAAGAAATTGTACCTATATCACATACACACACACCAGCACTTCACTAAAATGTCTGTTTTTTATGGCAACTCAACCGCTCTACAAAATTTTCTGATCAATTTGGCTTGTTTGAACAAACAATATCAATGTTTGGTATTTGCGAAGCCCTTGAGAGCTTTCTGATTTTTTCTGATTTGTAGGCATCAAAGCAATGATGTGGGTATATTTTCATTATCTTCCTTAATGGGTGTGTACATTTACAGGCAAGTGTATGCATGTGTGTAGAGGTCAGCAGACAATGTCAAATGCCACCTCTAGGAATGCCATTCTCCTTTAAGACAGTTTCTCATTGGCCAAGAACTCATCAAGTAGCCTGGGATTTCTGGCCCCTGCAAGCCCAGTTGGCCACTCAGCACTGGGACTTCAAGAGCACACTGCTATGGCCCCCTCTGCATTGTAACATGGATTTTGCATATTAAACTCAGGTCCTCACGGTCAGGGTGCAAGCACTTCCTGTTGTCCCATTTCCTTTACTTTGGATGATCTTTACAGATGATGAATGACATCAAGGCCTGAAATGTTCTGGGAGTGAGTCTAACACTGCTGAGCGGAATAAAAGCCACCCCCTAAGTTTCAGAAACTTACCACAGCCCAAACTAGAACCCCTGTCTTTCTCTATGATATCCCAACCAGAATAGCTTACTCTTGGTATTGGCAGAAACACATATATTGCTTTGACCTTCCAGTTTGTGCCAGTCCCTCCCACCCCCCATCACCCTGCAATTAGCCTCTGCCCCTCTTCTCTCCCCATGGAGTCTCTTGCTGGAGCCTCTTACAGGGTCCCATCCCGGGTTCTCCAGTTGTTTCTGATCTTTTTCTCCCCCACCCCACCCTGGCCCCCAGTTACTCCAGCAGCTTCCTAAGCTGTGTCTCATTTCTGACTGATCGCCGCAGCTCTGCTGAGTTCCCTGCCTCCAGCCTCTCACTTTGATCGCAGTCCCAGGCAGATATGATTTAGGATAGCCTTGGCCAACTTCACGACGCTGCCACCCGTTCAGGAGTGGCGCTGCTGAATCTCACCAGACCTTCCCTTCTCTGCACCTCAGCCACCAAACTCCTCGACAAGTAGGCAGGAGCCGTTTCACCACTTGCCGGCAGACTCTCTGCCACACATCATCATCAGGCAACTGCTCTCATCTGCCCTGCTCTGGCGAGTTCCAATTTTAAGAGCGGGGAGTTCCAGTGATCCTTGGCTCCCTTCATCTGGTTTCAGAAACCTATCAGAAGGGAACGGATCCTCCCCCTAGCACATGTTATTATTTATAGGCCCAGGCACACTATTATTTTATGCTATGATTCTGGATCTTTCAAATGGTTCCCGTATTCTTTGTTCTGCTGTTTCTCTTATTAGATGCTGGGCTTTGATTTACCGCCTGGGATAGCTCTTTCTTTCCTTGAACATTTACTAGCTGTCAGGCATCTGGTGCAGAGGCCTGTGCCTTTAAGAGCACAGACAAGGAGCAGCTTTCAGGAGAAAGTAATCCTACCACAAGAGTCTGGGCCCAGTGATGGTGTCGGGCTGCCCAGGCAGAGTCACTGTGAGCTTGCCAGTGCTGGGCACTGTGGTAGCATTTCCCTCTATAGTGTTGGGCGCTTGTGAGGGGTTCGTCAGGAGGAGCCCAGCAAGTCTGCAAAGATGAAGTGGACTTAGGGAGGCACATCCCCTTGCCCGCCGGTTGGCCACAGGGCTCTTCTATCTCTACATTCAAGGTATCTTTGGGTTGCCTCTGTCATTGCTAGAAGTCATTCTTGCCTAGCATTTCATCAGCAGAGGGACATCCTACCCTGAGGACTTTACTATCTCTCCTGGAGCACCTCTGGCCCAGGCATCCGTGCAGTTGTGACTTCAACAGCAAACCTGATTGGAGTTCTCTCTCTCTCTCTCTCTCTCTCTCTCTCTCTCTCTCTCTCTCTCTCTCTCTCTCTCCCTCCCTCCCTCCCTCCCTCCCTCCCTCCCATTATTTTTTTACATCCTGACTACAGATCCCTTTCCCTGTTCCCTCCCAGTGCCCCCCTCCCCTCTGCCCTGTCATCCACTCTTCCTCCTCCTTTTCTCTTCAGAGAAGAGCAGACCTCCCACAGATATCGCCCAAACATGGCATATCAAGTTGTGGTAAGACTAGGCACCTCCTCTCATATTAAGGCTGGACAAGGCAACCCAGTAGGAGGCAAAAGGTCCCCAAAGCAGGCAAAACAATCAGACAGCCCCTGCTCCCACTGTTAGGAATCTAACAAGAAGACCAAGTTACACAACTGTACCGTATATTCAGAGGACCCAGGTCAGTTCCATGCAGGCTCCCTGGTTGTTGATTCTGTCTCTGTGAGCCGCTATGAGCCCAGGTGAGTTGATTCTGTGGGTTTTCATGTGGTGCCCTTGACCCCTCTGGCTCCTATGCTCCTCCCCCTCAATATTGTGGTTTCTCAAAAACTTGAGAATCAATCTACCTCAAGGCCCAGCAATACCTTTCCTGACCATATATCCAAAGAATGCTCCACCATGCCACAAGGACTCTTGCTCACCTCAGAAACTGGAAATAACCTAGATGTCCCTCAACAAAAGAACGGATAAAGAAATTGTGGTACATTTACACAATGAAATATTACTCACTGGTAAAAAGAAAGACATCATGAAATTTGTATGCAAATGGATGGGACCGAAAAGATCATCCTGAGTGAGGTAACCCAGACCCAGAAGGACAAACACGATATGTGCTCACTTATAAGTGGGTATTAGTCATAAAGGATAACCAAGCTACAAACCCAGAGAGGCTAAGTAATAAGGAGGGCTGGAGAGGGGGGGGGTGCATTAATCTTAAGAATGGGAAATAGAATAGACATCACAGATAGATGGGGTGGCAGGAACAAGAGGGATCAGGTGTGAGAAGAATGGAGGGAGAGAGCACTGAGACAACTGGAACTGAGGGACAGTTTAGAGGCAAGCTAGAAACCTAGTCCAATGGAAACGCCCAAGAATCTATGAGGTTGACCTAAGACTCCTAACAATGGGAGATCCAGAGCCTGAACTGTACTGAACTGAACTGGTTATCTCCTGTATCCAGGAAGGACTTCCAATGGAGGGAGTCACAAAACCTTAAACCTACAATCTATTCTGCGTACAAGATGTGCTGGGGTCAAGGTGGCTCAGAAATTGTGGGAGTGGGCCACCAAATGACTGCTCCAGCTTAAGGTCCATGCCTCAAGGGGAACCAATCCCCAACACCACCTGGAGCTGTCTGGACACAGGGGCAGATAGCCCAGAGACCTAGGATAGAAACAAACATGACTGGCAAACATTTTTAATGAAAGTGATTCCTAATGATATTCTGCTATACTCATAGATTTGTGCCTAGCTTAACTGTCATTAGAAAGGCTTCATCCAGCAGTGGATGGAAACAGATGCAGAGACCCACAGACAAACAGGGCTCAGGGAATCCCACAGAAGAAGGGAAGAAAGGATTGCAGGAGTTCACTGGTGTTTTTATAACTGAGAATACAGTTGACTCAGTGACCATGACACCCTATGAGAGAAGGAGTTGAGATTGGAATTGAGTTCATCACTCTCAGGTTGGGTCTGGCATGTCCTGCTCAGAGTGGGCCATCCTGAACAGTCTCCGCATTAATGGTTCTCAGATGAGGTGAAATATTTGTAGCCTTGCCTGGCTGTGCCTTAGGCAGTGGCAGTGATGGAGGCAATGTGTTTCTATGATGGGGAAAGGAACAAACTTGCTCCACTGTGAACTTGGGTATGCGCTGCATCCATTTCTGCACGGAGAGCTCCTGGATGGGTACCAGCTTCTTTTTGTTCCAAGCGAGGTTGAAATGAGATCAGATCCTCCAGTGTCCGCCCTAGCAGCCTGCACAGCTTCCTCTCTGTTCTGTTTGAATACTGATTATCCAGCCTGACATTTAAAGACCTGGAATAGGATGCTCCCACCCAGAGGATTTGAACTTGACAATCCCAACTGCCTCCCCCCTCAGCTCTGTCACTTTGTACTCCCCATCTCATTAACGAGGACACCATCTGCCCCCACTTGGAGATTAAATCCTTTTGTTTCCCTTTCCTTGCCAGTTGCCAGCTCTCACCAGTCTAGGGCACGCCCTCTTCAAACTTTCCTCATTTCTGCCTGCCACCCACTCTCTTGGGTTAGGACTTCTACCCAAGAAGTTTTCTACCAGGTCTCCTAGTTTCCAGACCTGTTCTCCTTTGCTGAAGGGATCTTGGTCCTCAGGTCACTTACTGTCACCACCATACAGCTCTCCAATCCATTCATGGTGCTCTGGCATCCTGGACAGAGAGAATCTCAGTTTTGGACATGGAAGGCTTTCTTCAGGGTAGAACTCTAGGCTCAACTCAAAGCAAAGCCATGACTGTCTCCTAAGTTCCAGGACCCCATTTACCCCCAGGTTCTCAGGGAGAGCATGATTGAGAGCAACAGCACTGTCACTGTCCTCACCTGGGGACACCTCACCACCATCAGGACCTGTTCCTGTTTCACCTAATGAATGAAGACTTTTCTAAGTCGCCCAAGTCCTCATCCCTCTTTGCAGATTTATTCTGTCCCATCTTGTAAACAGTTTATTGTTATTTAATTAATCACTCATTCATACATTCAGGAACTCACACCAAGCTAGACCAACGTGCCGGATATGGAGGTGGAGGCTCTCCCTCAAGAAGAGAGCTCATGTCACAGAACAGAACACAGGGTAAGGAGTGCACATCCTACCTTCCAGGTATCCTTGGGACTGCGCACGTTCTTTTGCTGATAACAGAGCCTGTTTTGTGAGGACTGATGAGGTTCCCAGGGCTGATAGAACAGGGTTCCATTCGCTGATGGCAACAGCCATGTCTTCTCTCTTGGTGAGAAGATGGGATGTCTGTAATCCAGATGATGACAGATCCATGGACCACTTCTCTGACCAAGGGGTGTCCCACACTGGAAGCTTCCCCATGAACAATCATGGTAGAGCTGTAGCCTCATGCCCTCGCCTACTCTTGGAGAAAGCATCCTACCTGACTCCCTGCCTGTGCCCTGTGTACACACTGTGCCTCTTATGGCCCTGGACCCCATAGTGTAGAGATTTTGTATTCGGGAGAGCAGCAACTTGATTCTGAACACTTGAAATACACACTATCGCTCCACCATTCTTAGGGACATGAGTGACACCATTCTTAGGGACACGAGTGAGACTCATAATCATATGCCACCTAGCTAGGAGATGGAATGACACAGAGACCCACTGACCTTCTCCCACAGTGATCCTGTGTTATGTCTGTCCCTACGTCTCTTCTTCCCAGTACAGTCAGAGACACATTCTCTGTGTCCCTCACCATGTCCTTCCACTTCCTGAGATGGGTTTGCTTGTCCCTCTCCTCTTTTCTCTGTCATTGCTCAAGAGCTGCATCATCATTGAGTCTCATTGTTGACGATCACGATGTGGAGCTCCATGCCAACCACCTCCCAGCAACTAGTCTTCCACAAGTCATCTTCCTTTGCAGGTCCTCATAGGCACCCCACCACAGGCTCTGTTCATACCTGCACCTGGCAAGATGACTCGTTGTCTCCAGGCAGTGTCTTCTGAACCCCAAGATACCTCAGGAATTGGGATGCTGGTGGAAGTAAGGATCTGAGAGCCTGACTTTGGAGTTAAGATGGTGAGGCACTGATACAGTCCATGTGTGAGCTGGTGCAAGATGCTGGGCCTTTCTCAAATGATTGTTAGCATCTTCTCTTTGCCCTTCTCCTAAGGTCATGTGTCTGGTCTTGAAAGGTGGAGGTTTGAGTTCACATGGCTAACTTCACCAACACTATGACATTTAGCCAGCTTCTGGGACACTAGTCCACAGGATGAGGATGTGTAGAGGCCAGCACATACCAAGTTGTCTAGATACTAGAGCTCTGCTCCCTGCACAAGGAACTCAAACCTGTATAGTGCTTCAGAGCCCGGAACCAGACCCATTGTCTCCTCGTACCTGCATGTCTTACACGCCCCCACACACCAAACTAGATAACTATTTCATATCCTTGGATTATTTTACTTAGGTGGTTTATGGAAAACATTTCTGTATAGTAGATATGAAATTCATTATTTCTAAAATATTATAAAAAAATGACCATTTACTAATGTGATAGCTCTTCTTGGTTTCTTGGTTGTTACCTTAGCTACATCTGGAATTTACTAAAACCCAAGTGGCTGGAGATACCTATGAGGTATTTTTTCATTTATCTATCTATCTATCTATCTATCTATCTATCTATCTATCTATCTATCTATCTATCTATCTATCATCTATCTATCTATCTATCTATCTATCATCTATCTATCTATCTATCTATCTATCTATCTATCATCTATCTATCTATCTATCATCTATCTATCTATCTATCTATCTATCTATCTATCTATCATCTATCTATCATCTATCTATCTATCTATCTATCTATCTATCTATCTATCTATCTATCTATCCATCCATCCATCTATCCATCCATCCATTCACTTACTTTACATCCCAATCTCAGTCCCCTCTCCTCCCAGTTTTCCCCTTACAAAGTCTCTCCCCCCACCCCTCCCCTTCTCCTCTGAGAAAGGTGAGGTCTCTTTGGATACCAACCCACCCCAGCACATCAAATCACTGCAGAACTAGGCATCTCCTCTCCTACTGAGGCCAGATATGGTGGCCCAATGAAGGGAATGGGATCCACAAGCAGACACCAGAGTCACAGACAGCCCCCATTACAGTTGTTGGAGAATCAGCATAAGACCAAGCTGCATATCTGTTATATATGTGTGGGGGTCCTAGGTCAAACTCATGTATGCTCTTTGGTTGGTGGTTCAGTCTCCAGGAGCCCCCAAGGGTCTAGGTTATTTGACTCTGTTGGTCTTTTTGTGG
Organism: Mus musculus; assembly: GCF_000001635.26. Lineage (NCBI taxonomy): Eukaryota > Metazoa > Chordata > Mammalia > Rodentia > Muridae > Mus > Mus musculus. Next base: position 106,738,106 of record NC_000078.6, read on the forward strand.
AGTGCCCCTGCCCTCTGGCTTCCTCAGCTCTTCCCAGAACTCTTCCACAAGACTCCCTGTCTAATGTTTGTCTGTGGGTCTCTGCATCTGTTTCAGTAAGCTGTTTTGTGGAGCCTCTCAGACAACAGTAGACAGGAGCCTAGTATAACTATCCACTGGGAGGTATATTTTTAGTTAACTCATTTGGGATGGGGAGATCCACCTTAAATCTCCATCTTTTGAGGTGAGATCCACCTTAAATCTTTATCTTTTGAGGTGAGAAGATCCTCCTTGAATCTGGACCACCACTTCTGGCTGCAGCCTATGTAAAGGATATGGGCAAAGGAAGCTCTTGCCTCCTTACCCGCATTCTAGATGGCAAGTCCGTTCCTTCATTGGCATTAGCATCCAGTTCTTCGAAATTCTGGCATACACTGAAGACCAGCTTATGGACTGAACAGCTACTGGATTCTTGGACCTTGCATTGGTAGACTGCCATTGTTGAACTAAGTGGACCACAGCCTGTAAGTCATTTTAGTAAATTGTGCATGCAATTGTGTATGTGCATATATATATGTGCATGGATATGTATATTTGTATGTATATGTATATGTTTATGTGTAAGTGTAGCAGTAGGAGTAAGTATATGTATAGATGTAGGTGTAGAAGTAAATGTAAATGAATGTGTAGGTGTGCATGTGTGTGTAATGTGTGTATGTGTATATACATATATGCATCATATATATCTATACATCTACACATATACATATATACATACATATCATTTATACATCAATATACATATATATATGCATATACATATATGTACACATATACACACATATATGTACATATATACACATATATATGTACATACATACATACATACATACATACATACATACATACACAACCTGTAGGCCACCCTTGGATCTGAGACACTCCTCAGCTCACCCCTCCCAGCTCTAGCTCACCAAATATATCTAGAAAGAGACAGATCCTGAAAAGTCATGTCTGAAATTTGACTTCAAATGCTGAAAATGAGATTGATGAGCAGTATGCATTCTTTGCTATATGGAAATTGAGTAAGACTTTCAGTGGTAAATATTTGCAGCCTAGCAACAAGAGGCTCCCAAATTGCAGGGGCCAGTTGAGATATCCCTTCACAGGCTGCCCTTCTTGCTATGGCATGGACCTCATTGACCAGGAGGGGACAGAAGATAGATGGCATCTGTCAAGGAAGGTTTAACATGTGACAACAGGAACCATTAATTTCACCACATTAAACCCTTAGGAAAGCAAGCAAGCAAAGGCTTCATTTCCTATGCTAAGACTTTGAAGCACGAAGACCTGGTCACAGGTCTAAGGCCACACATTTTCCCCTCCACCCTCGGCCTAAAGTCTCAGACATTATCCCCATACCACATAGTTCCCTTTATATGATTACTTGCTCTTTTTCATTACTTTGGTGTACATTCTAGAAGGGCTGAAAAGAATCACCAGGAAGAGGTTTAGGGTCAATGAGTCGTTCACTAGTCATAGCATCATGTTTTCCCAGGGCCTGGAACTGGGTTTGGCAAGGAGAAACTCAAGTGGAAGAGAACCCCGTTTTGGGAAAATGTTAGTGATTTGATGCATGCAAACATGCAATTTCAAGAGCCTCTGTCATAGGGTCAAATCCTATCAAGCAGAGAGTGGTTTGAAGGCAGGACTAAAGGGAGAGAAAAGCACATGAAGGCTAGCATTGACTGACAGCTCACCATGACAGACACTGTGTGAGGTGCTTAGCATCTAGGAGCTGCTGTGTGCTATGGCCCTTTAGAGGTCTAAGTCTCTCCACTGTATGGATGAGGAAACTAAGGCACCTGTCATGTATCTCTATACAGCCAGAGCAGGAATTTAGAGGCAGGTTCCAATGTCTGGAGCTGGGCTCATAACCACTAGAATCTCCCCCTCCAGCCCAGTGCTCTCTCTCTCTCTCTCTCTGTGCTCTCTGTCTCTGTCTCTCTGTCTCTCTCTGTCTCTCTCTCTCTCTGTGTGTGTGTGTGTGTACAAGAGAATGCATGAGAATGCATGATCACATCATCTGTTGGTGAGTGTTCATGCATGCATGTAGGTCAAAGGACAACCTGCTCAGACATCAGTAAGCTAGCTGGCCAGTGACCTCTGGGGATCTACCTGAATCCACCTCCCCAGAGCTATGACTACAAGCCTTTACCACCACATATGGATTCTTTGCAAGGGTTTTATGGATAGAATTCATGTCCTCATACTTGTGCTTTACCAGCTGAGCTGTCTTCCCAGGCCCCAGCTCACGTGTTTTTGAGGAGGAGGTAAGCACTGTCCAATGAGGGCCTTCTCTGAAAGTTGGCAAAGACCTACACTTGTTTGGTGCGGTCTGTTACAAATGAAGAAATGTGTATTCTCCAAGCTGTAGAGGCCAGAGACCAGAATAAAGTTTGGGCATGGCTGAGTTCCCTCTAAAGGATCTAATGGGGAGCTCGGCTCCAGGGCTCCTTCATGGCTGGGCTTGTACCTGCATCACCCTAATTTTGTGTCCACCATCTCTGAATGTCTGTACCTTTGTCTAAATGTCCACATTTTAAGAGTACTGGCTGCTCTTGCAGATGACATAGGTTTAATTCCCAGCACCCACATAATGGCTCACAACTATCTGTAACTCCAGTCCCAGGGGATCCAACAGCCTCTTCTGATCTCTGAGGGAACCAGGCATGTATGCATACAATGCCTTTTTATATATTTGAGAAAAAATGTTCGTACTCATAAAAACATAAATAAATATAAAAAGATCTAGGTAAAAGAACGAACCTCAATAGCGCTCAATGTGTATCCCTCCCAATGACACGTGTTACCTTATTTACCTCTATCAAGCTATTTTCAAGATCATGTTTTGAGATAGTAGAAATGTTATGATTTAAACATAGCATGTTCCCTGCGGTTTCATGTGTTTGAACACTCGGTCCTCAGCTTATGGTGTGGTTATTGTATCTTTGTTGAAGGTTAGGGACCTGGGATCTAACCAGCAGATCTAACGGTTGGTCAGCCTTGTCGTTTTCTGGCTCTGGCCAGGCTCTCCAATCCGTGGAGGCTGAGAAGCAGTAGTGATGGGTTCTTGCTCCCTGTAGCCTAGTCCCTCCTCTGTGACTTCCTGCCATGATGAATTGCTTTCCTGGAAACCATGCACCTTCAAGTTGCCCATGTCAGTCATGTTGTAACAGCTTTGAGAAAGGGCAGTACTGGGAGTTGTGATTTCTATATATATTTGGGGGCAGGGGATACAATTACCCATGGTAATATACAGTACAGTGAAAATTTTTAATGTCTGCTAAATAAAGACCCAATACATTTTCCTGGAAGAATGTTTTGTCAGTTGCCTTCTACCCCTAAATGTGAACCTGGACCGCCTTGCTACATTCAAATTCACTATCATCTTTTCTGCCCCCTTCCCCCAGTGTCTACCTAGCAAATCTCTGCTCATTCTCCAAGGACAGGGACTCAGGCTAGAACCACCTACAGGCCTCTTCGGGGCCTCCCTTTCCACAATTTGTGTTCACCCCCCCCCCCCGTTCTCCTATTAGAGCCACCTGCCTCTATGGTCTGTGACCTCCCCTGGCTCACGTCTATGACTCTGACACAGCTCTGTACAGGGTGTGCTTACATAGGGCGCGGGGTGCTCTCAAAGGCATTTTCTTCATGAAGAAGTGCAGTAAACGCATATCTGCTAAAACTAACTGTGGCCAACTTTCTTCAGTACAGAGGAAGAAGTTTAAAATGGACATCTACAGAACCTACTTGTGATGTAACTAGATGGACTTATAGATTCTTAGACCTATTTATTAGCATAATTTCATATAGGATTGGTACCTTTGTATCACTGGCATTCTGTTTGTATCTTGCTTTTGAAATCTCTCACTAAACTCATGAATATAATCATTAGACATTTTTTTTTTAATTCTAAGCCAGGAACATTTATTTCTATGTACATGGCTGAGGTAAGGAGCTGACCTTTGACCTGTACATAGAACCAACTATTTTAATATTTTAATATACTCTGTTAAAAAGCAATGGTGGACTTTTCTTAGATTCCCAGACACCCCCTGCAAGCTAACTTTTGACTCAATTATACCTCATCTGTTTTTTCTATTCTTTTCCTGACACACCAAGAATTTTATTTTTGAAACATGAATATGAAATCCCCCAGAAACATTTAGAGGGAGTTGTCAGACCTAAGTAAGGATCTAAAAATATAAAACCTTAAAATTTAGTTAAGTGTGCTATGGTGAGGATGGATAGATTCTACATGATTTAAAAAAAAATCTATGTGCCTTTGTCTAGATTTTAAAATTATCAGAAAGATGAAAGGTTCATGGCAGGTTTGAGGGTGTAAGAACAACTTGATTGATGTAACTAGAAATGAATGCCTGGGCCACCGGAGGGAAGGACTCGGGAGTCACACATGGGTGATGCTCCTCCTTTTCAAAACACCCCTTATTGCACCCTCAGATAAGAGGTCAGCCAGGTCCTTAAAACCAGAGGTTGCTTATCTTTATCTGTGGAGGAGTAAGGGGAGGAACAAGAAGACACAGGGGATAAAGGAAGCCCAAGGAGCCCTACAGCAACAAGCAAGCTGGCTGGATTCTCAAACTGGTGGGGATGGAAGGCAAGGCCACCAGGTGGGGGAGATCCAGAGAACCAGGCAAAGAAGACAGCAGTGACAGCCACAATAATACCACTACGATCAGCTGTCCATAACTCTTTAGACTACACACTAGGCTGGTGTTTCCTGTTTGTCTCAGCTCTTTCTGTTGTAGTTGTTGTTTTGTTTCTTTGTTTGTTCCATAAGATAATTTCTCAGCACATAGTACAGCTGGCTTCGAACTCCCAATGTCACGCCTGCCTTTGCTTCTTCGTGTTAGGGCTACAGGTGTGAACATCCATGTCTCACACTCAGATGCTCTAGATTTTACAGTGCAGATAGGAAAGAGGGCTGTGGGGTGCTATGTAACTAGCATCTGTGACGTACCTTATGGTCATTGTCAGCTTGACACACCTTTGGAGAAGGAACCCAACCTGAGGCATTGCCTTCATCAGATTGGCCCTTGCATGTGTCTATGGGGGCATTTTCCTAATTGCTACTTGTAGAAAAACATAATCCACTGTTGGTGCTACCATCCCTAGGAAGGTGGGTCTGTGTTGTTTGAGGAAGGTAACTGAGCAGGCCAAAGGGAGTAATCCAGTAATCAGGGTTCTTCCATGGTTTCTATATAACTGTGATCTATACGTCAAATAAACATTTTCTTCCAAAAATTGTTTTGGATCATAGTACTTTATCTAGTCTCAAGAGGAAAGCAAATTTGGATTGTCACCCAGGGTCTTACACTCAGCATTATGAATGGCAGTAAGACTCTGCTGTGTCTTGCCTGTAAACTATTTCCTACAGGCTCATGTGCTCCAACGCCTGGTTCTCCATTGGAGACGCAGTTCTGGAAAGATAATGGAACCTTTACTAGGTGAGACTTACTGGAAGAAGAAAGTGGGCCACTAGGGGTAGGGGGTGGTCCTTGAGCTTTTATAGTTTACCCTACTTCCTGTCTGCTTCTTGACTATAAATACTGTAGAGTATTGATTTGGTCATGTTGCTACCCCCAACCCAGGTCTTCCCTGTTGTGATGGACTTTATCTGGAACTATAAGCCAAAATAAGCTGTTCCCCTTAGGTTGTTTTTATCAGGATATTTTATCACAGCAACAGTAGAGTGAGTAAGATAGCTTCAGTGTTCAAAATAAGGATATTTAACATGGTGTGCTAGCTAGGTGTTTCATATTTGTGTGTGGGGGTGTGGGGGGTGGGGAAGGTGGCAGGACCCAGTAGACTTCGGTTGGGTTTTACCAAAAGAAAAGAAAGATCAAATAGAAGGCAAATAGAGCATCTTCGAGTTTCTTAGAAGAGTCCTTATGAAACTGAGATGCTTTGCTTCTAATATCCCAGATAATTTCCTACCACTTCTTCCTTGGTGACATTGCATTGGCTTTTCATGCAGCTGAGCAAGCAGAGCTCATGTTCCCAAGACAGGCACATTGGCCTAGACACATAGCAGCTCTGCCTCCTCTCAGCTGCTGAGAATTCCAGCAAGTTCCTTGACTTCGCTGATTCCTTCATCTGGGACACAGAGCATGTGAGGCCTCCCTCAGGAGCTGCCCCAGAGACTAATGACATGGTGTGTGGGAAATGCCTGGTGACCAGAAGGCATCTCATGCCATATGGCACCCATTCCTCCTTGTGGTAGGTCAGCCTCATTTACTGTTTCCTGGTGCCTGGAAGCCAAAGGGAGGCCATGCTTTCCCACGTAGATCAGATGACCACTTGAGATAATTATAAGGTTCCTGTTTTGGATGCATGTATTAAACAGCCTCTCAACACTTGCCCTCTTGGCTGTGACAGAAGTGAGTCACACAAGAGCCAGGAAAGATGGAGAGAAGACAGGGAGGTCAGTCGTCCCTGGGGACTAAGAACCACCTGGACACCTCCCCACCTAGATTCCCAGGCAGAACAGACAGACACTCACTCGTGTGGCAGCCACAAGAGGGTGTGCTTCATCCCCAGATCCTGTACCCAAACAAGAGAAAGCAGGAGATAGCTAGAAAGAGATCTGTCTTATGATGGCTCCCAGGACTGGAGGATACCCCGTGAAATGCTTTGATGGCGCGCTCCAGTGTCTAGACTCTACAGCTTGAAGACACAAATTAGAAACTATACAGGGTGACCATAGTCAGCAAAGAGGTGTTGAGGACCTAGACTTCCAGATGTTTTCTTAAGCTTCATAGTTAGACTTCCCACTGTCCCCACTCTTCACTCTGATAAGAGAACTACATATCCTGATCACTCACATGGTATGAGGACCCTCTCTACTCCAGGGCAAGAGTTTACATGTTCCACCAGTGTCACTTGAAATACTGTGTGTGTGTATGTGTGTGTATGTATAAATACTATATATATGCATATATATTTCTGAGGAAAAAGTAACCTGGGCAGGAAAGCATTGATTTCAGCTTACACTTCCAGATCACAGTCCATCTCTGGGGGAAATCAGGACAATAATTGAAGGCCAGAACTTAAGGCAGTAACTAAGCAGAGCCTATGGAGCAATGCTGCTTTATGACTGCCAGCCTAGGGAATGGTGCCACTCACAGTGGGCTGGACCTTTTTACATCAGTCAACAGACAAGACAATCTCTCTTAGGATATGGCCATAGGCCAATATGATTTGAGCAATTCCCCAACTAAAACTCCCTCAAATGCCTGTGGGCTGTGTCAACTTGATAGTGAAGCTAATTAGAAAATGGTCTTATAATGTTCCTCCGTAAGAAACCAAGAAGTATGTGTTCATGTCACTACCACCTAATGCTTACTACAAGCCTTCCAGCCAGGGATTCTAGATGTTGCAACCTTGCATGTTTTTAAAGTCACAAAGTTGAAACATTAAAACACAGGCCTAGCATGAAATTCTTACCCCATGTACTTGACCAGAGAACCACTTCGCAGAGCTGGAATAATTCTACCTTTGTGTGAAGAAAAGGAAGGCAAAGGAAGTTTGGAGAAGCCTGGCTCTGGGCTCCTGTAACTTGAATATCTATGTGTCAGCTCTGTGGTGGTGTCCAAATCCCTTAGTCACTCCATGGAACAGGGAGAGAAGAGTGTTGAGGAGGTTCAAGGGATATCACACACACAGTGTCACAGGTCAGGGTTATAGTGAATTATGACAGAGGACAGCACCATGGCTTGCATACCAGTTGTGGGATGGTGAGTCAAATAAATGAGTGAATGAATGAATAAATAAATGAACACAACCACAAAGCACAGGTATAAAAGTTTAGCTTAGTTTTCTACAGAAGGTAAAACTGCTCACCCCTCTAGGACTCAGCCTGTCCCCTCTGGGCAGAACTGCAGATGACTACTTCAGGGTTCCCAAAGCCTGTATTTCAAGGCGGGGCCTACATCTAGATTTTGGCTTGCATGTGTTTGTCTTTATGCATTCAGGGGGCTTCCCTTTTCCTTGTAGAGCAGCTTCCTAGAATCCTCCTGTTGTTGATTTGAACTGCCCCAGCTGCCTTCTGAGCAATCGGACTGGATAGTAAATCACCACACTCTTCTTTTGGCTTTCCAAGAAACAAGGATGAATCCTGTAGATCTAAACCCTACACCAGCAGGATCACCCATGCCTCCTTCAAAAATCTGAAAATTGTCTTTTCCCTAATGGCCCAAATGACTGCCTCTTTGGTCCTGTAACTAGCATTTCTTCTGAGTTCATGAATTCCAGAGTTATTTGTACAAATTTGCCTTTGAAGTTCAACTTCCATTGTGGGCTCTCAGAATTATTCCTTGGGGAAAAACTTAACACAGAAACTGGTATCCAAGGGTGTGTCCATCAAGGGTGTGTCCATCCTTACACGAAGTCCCATGGACTTACCTCCAACTCCCATGTGACTTCACAAGGCTGTCAAATTCTCAGTGACATCTCTTCCTTAGCACCAATGAGTTAAATAAGAATGTTAGTTGTTTCTTAGAAGTGTGCAGTGAGGAACATGGACCACCATTGTTGGAGAGTGAGAGCTTTAAACTCCCAGGCTGCTAGGAAATGTCTTGGCAAATTCTGGAATTCTCCATTGGCCAACCATCCATTTGTGCAGAGGAAGCTGCAATTTACATCAGGTCCCATTTTCATACGGGTGTTATTTATGGAGCCTCTTTCCATAGTGAGGACAGCAAGTTCCTGAGTAATTAGAATCCCATCCTCACTGGAGAGCCGAGGGTACTTTCTAGCTATCACCACCTTCTAATGGGTTTGCAGTGGTGATGTCTCTGCTTCCATAAATAACATGCTCCATGGAAATAGAGAGTCATTAAAGTCCTATGAGTTGCTTCATAGCCACTAGGGCGGTGCTCACTCAGGAGGAGGCATGCTAATACACAGGTTGTACTCTGCATTACAAAACACAAATGGACTGGTACAACCCTGTGAATTGTACTGTATACAACTTCATATTAACCCTAGCAGGGATGGGGCAGGATGGCCATTAATTGAGACCTCTGGAAACCCATGGTTCTTCATGTTAACCCTAGCACGGATGGTGCAGAATGACCATTATTGAGACTCCTGGAAGCCCATGGTTCTTGAGCAGAACTGCGGATCTGTCTTGCAGGTCTGTGAAGCCCTGGGAGAGTTGCCTGCTCTGTCTGAGCCATAGCTTTCTCCTGTGGACCATGGAGTGACAGTGGCCACTTGATCTACATACTAAGATTTGCAAATGAGATGAATTAAGTTAGGAGAAAGCAGGGAGGATCCTTATTCATTTGTGTATTTTCTTAGCTCTCTGTTACATCAGATCTTCCTTCTCTATCCTTCTCTGAATCCTTGGAATATCTCCTCCAACTTCATGGGCTTGGGCTACATCAGTTGGATTGACAGACATACAGACCATGAGCCCTTGATTCTCTAAATTCTTTCTTTCCTCTTCTTCTCCCCACCTCCTTGGGGTGTGTCCAGCTTTTCTGAGAATGTAGCAGCAACATTAGACTGTATACAGAGAGGGTAATCTCCTTTAAATAGCAGAATCCCAGTGAGACATTGATGTCCATTTTTTGGATATGGTTTACCATTTCTCAATGCTTGTGGGTTAAAATTTATCCCCTTGTGAGACAAGAGGAAGATGGAAACATCCAACTTTAGTATTTGAATGTGGGGCTACTGGAAAGTGATTTGTGTTAGAGAAAGTCAACAGAGCTAGGAAAATGCCCCAGTTGATAGTGTTTGCTTTGAAAGCACAAGGATGAAAATTCTTCAGGATCTACATAAATGGCTGGGTAAACTAATGTGCTTTGTAACCTATTGAGCTGGGCTGGTCTTCTTGGAATAAGGGACCTTGGCTGAGCTGTCAGGACTCATATGACCTCATTAGCCTGGTAAAATTTCAGGCAGACACTGGTATTTGAATGTGGTCTGAGCAGTCTGGGGTTTCCAAATCAGACCCAATGTGCTTCTGATCTTGAATTCAAACCATCCAAGTACTAACTTTAAACAGATTACTTGGTCTTGAATCTTTTCATCTATCTGGTCTACCTGCTCAGACCACTCACTACTCAATAGCCAATTCTTTCTGTGTTTACTTCTTGTTTTGTTAAGGCTCCAGTTCCCCCGACTCAGCTTGGCATTCATCAAATCTCCGCTGTACTATTAGTGTTCTTCTTTCCTGGTGAGACTCCAAGGTGTCCTCCCCTTCGTCAGCCTTGACTTACCCTTCTCAACCACTTCCTCATAGCATAGCATGTTTCCCAAGCAGTCATCATCAAATCATTTTCTATTGTCTCTCATGGTCTGACCTTATAGATTGTCGTCTTATTTATTATTAATCTAGACTACTGATCTGGCATGATAAAAAGGTAGAGAAACATATGCTCAAGCCTTCAACTATCTTATAACATAACAATAGCAGCAGCAGCAACAACAACAACAAATCCAAAACAAACAAACAAACAAAAAAAAAAACCCAAAACTAACAAAGAGAACTCCATGCAGGCTCCGTGTGTCATCCATCCCAAGACACAGCCCTGTTCAGATCGCACATCCCTGCTACCCCCCAACCCCAGCCAGGCCACTTGATTAAAGGGGCTTGTCCTGTTTTAAAGATCTACGGCTTGCGGCTCCCCTTCATGTTCCTGAAGAGCAGGCAAGACCAATTTGAGATGCTTGGGTCTGATTGATGCGGGTATGGTTAACACTGGATGAGGGCATCCCCCAGCCCCTTCCTCTCTTTCCCCTCCAGGCAGCTTTTATGTCTCTGGGCTTTTATCCCATTATTGGTACCACCTGGAGACAAGCTCATTCTCCAGCAGCCATTGGAGGAAATGTTGAACTTCGGCGAGCTGTTTTCTGTGAGCCTGGGCTCACATGCTTCTGGCCTCTGCCTCTCCCCTTGCCCTGCTCACTTGGAAAGGCAATCTCAGCCTGACTGTGAAGCCCGGGAGAGTACGATCGACTTTTTGAGTTCTCAGCCCTGCCAAGGTTGGGATTTTCAGAATGATTGTCCAAGGAACAAATGCCAAGGAAATGAACTAGCTGAAGGACAAAGGTGGTTTTGGCTGACATCATACAGTTTGCAGATCCCAGAACCCTGGTGTCCTGTGACATCTCCAGACCTGCACATATTTACTGTTCCATCATACAAGGACCTGCATTCTTCTTTGCCTCGAACTGGCATCCTAAGAGTCTTCATATATGATATCTTTTATTTGGACAGTACATGTTCTATTCCATGTATCAACTCTGTCTTTCTCTAAAGGTTATGGTCATCCAGAGCATTGATCTCCTCTCTCAGCCTTTGAGGTTCTCTAGTGTCCTAGCAACAAGCTAACCCCTGAGTGGGCAGTGATGATGCTCTTAGTATGCCCTGATGTCTATGTAAGAGAGGAGATGGTTCTGAGTAAACACAGGTAATACACTGGGCAGCAAGAGCAATGGCAAGGAGGAAGATGGGAGGAAGAGAGCTTCAGGGACTCAAGTAATGATGACTTTCCTATGAGCACAGCACCATTTACCAGGGTGAACTGAAAGCAAAAGAGGCTGGAGTAACTCTTCTAAGAGGGAAAGACCCATGCAAAAACTTATAGCAAGAAAGAGATGAAGAAGGATTGAGAGAGTGTATCAGTGAGCTTCAGCTGTGTAACAAATAGCACCCTGATCCTTAATAACCCAAAACAGGCATCATTTATTTAGTTCCTAGTTCTGTAGATCACCAAATCACACACCAAGGGATTCAAGGTCTACTCTGCACGTGTTGCAGGGGGAGTCAATGTAGAAGATTATGGTCATTAGTTTTTGCTTGCGATACTTCTTGGTGACATTGCAAAAGTGAGCACTGTGAGAAGCTCTCCATGGTACTTTTAAGTTTGGGTCCCCTCAGGAGATGGGAAATGCATTTGCATATTTAATAAGAGACGTTAGACACATTGAAGGTAATCCTCATATGCCTTAGAAGATTCCCTATGGGAACCTTTCTTCTTGGCATGAGAAAGACAAAGAGTTCCTGGTGTTGAATCCTCTAACTCTTTCAGCTTCCAAATCCCAGGCTTCAGGGCAGTAACCTTCAGGCTGTGATAGTGGGAATCGGCCTGGAAAAATTGAGAGAGTGTCCATAGGTGTCTTCTGCAGGATTGCCAGTCAGGTCTCTTCTTTGTCGTCCCAGCTTGTGACTAAAGTGTCTTTGCTGGGTGGGTGCATTGCGTGTTTCTTACTGTTCCTATTACAGGACAGTAGATACTCAGGGCGTAGGAACCATAAAGCCATCATTTGTAGCCTGGAACTTAGAAGCATCCATCAAGGCACAAGTAGCCTGGCATGGGGAATCCACATCTTTCTTTTGTAGAGGTGGTCACCATTTCTGAGTTTGCAGCTCCAATAGATGCTAGTCTAGCTCAGCATGGAGTGACTCCAGGATGACCATGAAGCACCTAATTGCTCCTATGGCAAGAAAGCAGCTTTGTAGCTAACTTTGTGCAGAAAGGCCCTCTCTCCTGCCCTCTTGGCAGGGAATTTGCCGCACTGCATCTAATCGACTCTACTTCTGCCTTCTGTTTCTGGTGAATGTCTTCACAGCCCACACATTATTGCCTTGTCAATGATGTCTCTGGCACCACAGCCCTGTCTCCACCTGTAAAGTACATCACTTTGTCCCCTACTTTCCCATCACATTTCCCGTGTGTCTCTGACCCTCCTACCCCACCCCCCACCATAAGTGCATCTCAGTGAGGATATCAGGTCATTCCTGATCCTCAAGAGTCTTTGCCTTCTCAATGTCTCAATATTTAAAAGGCATCTGACTCACAATTGGCCAGTGTAAGAGAACAAATGACTGCGGCATGCTAAACTTTCAATGTGACACTCATATCAGCTCAGGAACCAGCAGAGTGGAGAGTAGACAGATGGTGACCTAGAAGTTGAGGGAGGAAACTGTAAAAACAGTGCCTTCTCGACATGATAGGCCATTGTACCCATGAACTCATGGCAGCTTTGGTTGCCTACACAGGATCTAGCCATCAACATTCATGTATGAATGGGGAGGCACTTATGAGGTCTCATCTGGTCCTCAGCTGAAGCTGATAACTACTGGTGGCTGTTAAAGGAGCCTGTTTTCTTTAGGGGTGTGTTCTCTGGTAGGTTCACCATGCTCCAGTGAAAGACCTTACACCCATGCTTATCCAGGCAGCACCCATTGGACTCAGTGGGAGTGTGTATAAACAAAGAAGACATTTATTTCAGGGGGTCTAGAGGGAGATGGAGCTTGAGAGTGGTGAGTAGAGATGGACTATATTGTGTATATGCATGAATTTATGAAGAATAAACAAGAATATAGATTTTTTAAAAGATCTGAAATGTTATTTTTAAAGTATCAAGTATCATATTATTACGTTGCTAGGATGTGTACCTTTCTGAGTTGCTAACAAAATGAGACAGGAAGGTCCAGAATTTATTCACCGAAAGATATGGCCTGAAATTCTCTGCTAGGAAGATAATGATATTTAAAACATGTTTGTTACATTGAGAAAAGCTGTAGAGTCGCCAGCCACAAGAAGATCCTTATGTACCCAGAGGGTTTCCTCTCTTAGAGTACAGCTGGATTCTTCCAGCAAACGTTGGCCATGAAAATTTTCTTGAATCTCTCTCTACCCCTGTTCTTGTATATCTACCATGTGTGAGGACTACCCCAGGCTTTCCAGGTCAGCTCTGCTTGTGAAGGCAGCCTGTCAGTGTTGCCCATGCTTCTGGTGGCCCTATGGATGATGACATGTCCTCCTGACTTGTGGGAATCCTTTACTCTGGCTCAGAGAGCTGTGGGCATCCTTCTACTCATCCTCTGGTAGTAAAGGTTTGAATCTCCTCTGCTCTTTTATGCGGTTGCATTGAGTTCTGTTTGCATGATAGCTATCCTCTGATGAGTCATGTCTGTCCTTCTTGGGATTTCTTGAATGCTAAGAAAGAATTATGGCAGAAAAACAATTCACACTCACTTTCAAATCTGAAAAATCAGTTGAGCATAAGTCCAGTATCCAGTGAGAATTGGTAGCCGTTAAGTTCCCTGTGTGGATTCTGAAGCTACAGGAAAAGATACTCTGATATGGGTACCATTCTCAAATACTCTTCCTTCTTATACCATTTTTCTGCTGCATTTAAAAACAAGTGTCAGGGCTGGAGAGATGGCTCAGCCGTTAAAGGCTAGGCTCACAACCAAAAATATAAAAACAAGTGTTTGTGGTTGACATCACACACTGGTGGCTACCAGTATCACAACTAGAGTGTAGAAACACAGATGTAGAGTCTGAGCCAAGTAAGTCAGAGGTTCCATGATTGTGACATTCACAGGCAAACAATGTCTGTGCACAGCCCTTTCATGGTTGTGGTCCAGGAGGGGCTCTGTCATGCTCTGCCATGCTTTGTCATGCTTTGTCTACTGTGCTCTGTCATGCTCTACTGTGCTTTGTCATGCTCTCCCATGCTTTGTCATGCTCTCTCATGCTGGAGAACTGAGAGGCCAGCTTGTTGTGTCCATTGCTTGCAGAGCTGTGGATCTCATTTATGCAATGTCTTCTCAGTAGGAGAGACACTATATTTGTTCTTTGTATAGAGACTCTGACCAGGAGGACTGATGAGAGCTCTCAGCAAAGTGCTTGCCATTCAAGCACAGGAACCTAGATTGCTTCTTCAGAACCCACATGAAATGCCAGGCATGGCACATGCATGTAATATCTGTGCTGGAGATGTAGAGGTGGGTGAGTCCCTGAGGCTTGCTGACCCATATATCCTACTTCTAGGCGAATGAGAGACTGTGTATCAAAAATCCAATGTGAAAAATGCCAGTAAATAACACCCAAAGTGGACTTCTGCCCCCAAACACACACCTATACACATGTGCCTACTTGTATACACATGTGTGCATGTATACCCACACACCAAGATTCTCTCTGTTACCATGATCTCAGTGGGAACCACTATTCTCTCTTTATGGTAGTCTGTTCCCAACTTCCCAACTTGGTATTATATTGGATACCCTGATGCAGGGCCCCAATTATCTGAAAAATTGGGACACCTCACAAATGTATAGAAACAGGAGCTTGTTTGGGGTAGAGTGAAGCAAGTAGGAATAGGATGGAGGGACAGTCAGCCACTTGTAGGCCTGGCCATGACCACTTAAAGTTGAGTATGGGAACAGGGGGGTGTCAGTTAGTGAATAATCTAGAACTTGTGAACTGTCTACACACTAAAGTTTCCTATCCGGATGCTGAAAGACTGCCAAGGGAAGGGAAGACTGCCTTCCAGCCTCTAGGGAGCCCTTGGTTCTATCCAAGGGCTCACATCAGAGCCAAGATAACGCATCAGAGGGTAGTGGCCATCCTGCCATGTCATGATTGGCTGGGAATGAAGCAGGGAGGTAGTGGAGACTACTTGGGCAAATGTGAGGTTCTGGGTGGAAGTAATCACAAAGCCTTGAGTTTGAGGCAACAAAAATCATTCAGTTCATCCTGTTGAGTGACTACATAAAGAATAAGAGAAGGAGTCATGACAGAGGCTTGGAAAAGAGGCTGCAAACAAGCCAGAGGAGAGGGGTGGGGATCAGGGGCAAGGCGAGAACAGGGGAACACATAAAGTAGGAGCATGGGGGGGGGGTGTCCAGGTTGCAGGTTACTAACACTGAGATGTTAATGTAGGGATGTCAGGGATGCTGGGGATGTCACTTCAACCTGCACACATCTGACACTCAGCCCCTGGGTGAGCCCCAGGCACTCCTTTTCCTATGCTTGCTTTGTAGCAAGAGGAGCACAGAGATGAGGCTGGTCTGAATCCCTCCTGAGAAGGCAGTGATGAGCAGAGTGGTCCGCTTGGCATTTGGCCACTGTAGTTTCAAGCCTTTGGCTTTACCTCTCTACCCATGTCATTCTGTCATCAGTTCATAGTGTCACTGATGTTGGTTGAGATACTCCGGCCTAAACCACTCCCCCACCTTGCACTTCTCCTCCCTGAAATGCACAGCAGAGCTACAAGGTGAGAGAAGGCAGGGGGCTAACCCAGGCAAGCCCTTAAGGCAAGGCTCATCGTTTATCTTCCCATTCTGACCTGCCACTGTGAGCATGAAGCAAAGCTGAGGGCAGAGCCGTGCTGTGTGACCTCTCGCACCCCAAATGCAGGATCAAGTGCTGCGGAGAAGGTGAGGGAGGGCTCTTCATTAAAGCAAACATCATTGAGCATGTGGTCAATATGATGGAGAGTGCTAACTGCAGTAAGCATTTGGACCACAGTGACGGAAATGCATTCGTTCTCCGAGGGTAAAGGAAACATGGCTCCGCAGGGCTAAGACCACTGTTGTGAATGTGGGTTTTCTCACTAATAAAGTGTATGTTGATAAATATGCCCCCAAACATAATGCAGTTATGAGTTTACAAAAAGATTTCTAGATCTACTGTCGTTAGACAAGACGATACATGTGAATCCGTGATGTGTGGCTACTTGCATATATGTGTTGTGGGTATCTGTTTGTTTCTGTGCATATGTGTGTATGGTGGGTGTGTGCTTGTGGTTTGTGCACGTGTGTGGTATGTTTTGTGTATGTACATGTAGTATGGTGATGTGTGTGGTGTATGTGTGGTGTGTACGTGTGGTGTTTGTATGTGTGTATTTGTGTGCATGAATGCTTTGTTTGGTGTGAGCATATGTCCTGTGTAGGTGATGTGTGTGTGTTTGACATGTATTTACTTGTGTATCATGTGGTGTGTGTGTGGTATGTGGTGTTTAGTGTGTGTGGTGAGTGTATGTGTGTTTTGTGGCATAGTGTGTATATGTGTGTGTACTTTGGTGTGTACAGTATGTTACATGATGTGTGTATGTGTGGTATGTTCTGTGTGCTATGTGTGTCTGTGTGTATGTTGTGTGTGTGTGATGTGTGTCTGTGTATAGTATTTGTGGATAAGTCAGACACCCTTGTGGTTCCTCAAGGCCAGTGTTACCAGCATCTGATTCGTTGGCCTCAGGTCTTTAGGGAGTGTCTCACTCTAGCTTGACTATGTTATTGGTTTAGATTTAGTCATCTGACTAAAGGCCTTTGTAGGGGTTTTGAGGACAGAAACTAAGAAATAGGGCCATATTTTGTTACAGGAGGCTAGACGGGAACAGAATATTTGGAGATTGGGGCTGAAATAGTGACGGATGTGCTTCTATTAAAAAGAAAGAGAAATCTAGTGGCATGAGGGGAAGTGATAAGTTGGAGTGGAATATAACAGTGAGAGAGGGAGAGAGAACTGAGCTGGAAACAGATAGAGAGCCTTCTGAGTGAGGCCTCCCTCCCTGGCTGTTGCAGGTCTCCACTACTCCTTCCTTTAATCTCTGGACTCCATCCTGGTCTTATGATAAACACATTCTCCTCCATCTGCTTGAGCCGGTTGAACAAATCGGATTCACTGATGGCCATGACTCAAATCCCACAAACGCTCACTCTGATTGGCTTGGATGTAGTCCCCAAGGCTGGGTGCTGATAGAACAAGGTCTCGAGTTATGCTCCCAGAGTTGCCCAGGCTAGAGGAGATGCCACTGCCACTGGAACCTTGAAGAAGAGGTGAGATCACCAGAGGAACTCAGACCTGGGAGCTCTTCATAGAGAAAGCCAGGTTCTACTGGGTGTGCAGACACCTATGTGCAAAAGAGTCTTACCTGAAGAATGGGACTTGAGTTGGCTGTTGGGCGACAGGGTGGATTAGAAATGGGTCACAGCTGAAGTAGAGATTGGAAGGGAAAATTCTGACAGAGCAGGGACACCCCATTGGCCAATCCAAAGAGCGTGGCCTTGACCCTAGTAAAGGATGCTACGTGGACTCACTATAGAAGTTGACAGTGTTGTTTCCCTATAACCCCGCGGTGGTGGCACTGCAGAGAAGGGATACCAGAGAGGAGCAGGGAATACTATCTTTCTCAGCCTCCCAACTATGTTTATTTTAAAGGATTCTTGAAATTCCAAAAACAAACAAACAGAAATCATCATGATTTACTCCTTTGTCTTCTCTCCTACATTTGAACTAATTTTCAAAATATTCAAATGAAAAACCAAACAAACAAACTCATATTTCCTAAACATAATCAGGGGGGAAAGGACTGGATATAAAAGTTCAAACAAGTTGATATAACAATAAATAATAATGGTAGTAACACTCAGGTAGCCAGATAGTGGGGACAGCGTCAAGGATTCTCTGGGAGACTTAGACAAGGTAACAAACCAATGATAAAGACTGAGAGAGGATAGTGGATAGAGATATCTTGGACACATCCTGCCTCTGCCATGCACTAGTGACTTTCCATATGCCACATAAAATATTTTACTAATTTCTTCACAGATTGTCATAAAGATTTAGTGCAACGACTCAAAGTGTCAGAAACAGGATTTGCGCTCAAATGTGAATTATTTGTTTCTGATAATTAAGGTAGAACTCCATGATGATAGATACATAGATACAACAGAGAGATGATGTCAATATATTTAAGGTGTACGTCTGATGTGGTTTGAATGTGAAGTATCTCCATAGCCTTGTGTGATTGAATACTTGGTCCCTAGCAAGTGGTGCCCTTTAGGAAGGTTGTGGAATACTTCTGAGGCAGAGCCTTCCTGGAGGAAGTGAGTCATAAGGGGTGGGCCTTCCTGTTGCCTCTCTGCTTTGTGAGTGGGGATGCAATGTGACCAGCCACCCTCCTGCTCCTTGCACCATGCCTTCCCTGTCAGGATGAAGTGGATCCTTCTGGAATTGTGAGCTAAAGCGAATCCTTTCTCCCTGGACTTGTTCTGTTTGGATATCTTGTACAACAAGAGAATAAACAAAGACAGTATCTAAGCCTATTCTAATGCAATTCATTGTCAATATATCTCTTTCATCTCTTTCATTGCAAAGCCTGTTGTGTTCTGTATATTCTGAAATATCAGTTCTGAGTTAAATCAGGTCACTGGGAAAACCAAGGAGAAATAGAGTAGGCATTGACTCTTCTGAGAGATCCTTTGTCTAAACATGGGATGATTTACTGGTTATTCTCAACACATAGATGAATTTGTTAAAATAGTTTGCATTTGAATTGAAATTTGTATTGTAAGACATTTGAAGAAATATGAGTCTTAAAGCCTACTTATTACTATTTTAGCTATTTTCTTTCTCATTTCGTTAAGTGCAGTCATTTCACAGAATGTTATGAACAGATACAAATACATAATGTGCACATTTCTGTGATGTACACTTCCATTTTTATTATCTAACAACTATTTTAAATTTGTATTTGACTTTTTGTAACAGTGTTTTAAATATCTACTTATTGTGCTTTCATATTACTGATAAATAATTTACTCAACCATTGCTCAGGGTTGGACACTTCTGTGACTTCAGAATGACAATGAATTTGAGTAGATGTGCCTTAATGTCATTAATAATACAAAGGGGAAGCCAAGCAGGATGGCAGCTAAGACCACCCTGTGATCATCTCCCTACAGAAGCATCACTTTGAACAGTTACCCACACATCAAACAGCCTTCACATTAGGGAAGCAAATCAGATGAGAGGCTGTGCTACCTGCTTTAGCATAAAAGTAATCAAAAGGAGAATAGTGAAGAAAGGACCGAGAGGCTAGCAGTCTGGATTCAGAATACACTAAAGGTGTGCACCAGGGCGGGGGTAGGTATATACCATTTGTGTTTTCATATGGAGATATAAAAGCAAAATAACGAGAGTACTAAGAGACATGGAATTAGAAAATGGGAAATCACAAATTCCAATTAGGGGGAGGAGCGATATAATTATGCACATATATAATTGTATTTATGTTTTATATGTTTCTTTTCCTCATCCTTAAAATCAGTTTTCATTTGCTGTAATTTTGAAGAAGTTTCTTATAATAAATGGATTTTTTCTACATTGTCATAACTGCAAAGCAAAAATCTTTAAGGAGAGCTTCAAGGATCAATGACCAATGAAAACAAAGTACCAGTGACGAGGGAACTTAGTCATAGAGGAAGGCTGCAGGAGAATGACATAGAGAATTAGAATAAGATTAGAAAATAGGTAAGTAATTATAAATATAGGTAGAAAGAAAAATAAATAAAAGTGGAAAACAAAATAGATAAAAATGGCAGTGATTGTGTGTGCTAACGAAGTTTCCATCGCTATGACCAGACACCTTGCAGAAACAAATTGGAAAGATTGACTTTGGCCCATGGTTTCAGGGGGTTTCAGTGCATCGTGGTGGTAAGTGGTAATGGATTCATTCCTTATGGGTAGACCTGAAATCAGAGCTTTGGGATGGAACTGAAAGAGGTATCTAACCTTTAGCAATCTCTATCAGCCATGCTTCCTATTCTAGAGGCAGCACCGCCTCCTCAAAGAGCACCCAGCATCCTGATGTGAAGTGTTCAAACACGCGAGCTTGCAAGGAATATTTTATATCCAAACCATAACATTTCATTCTTGGCATTTATTGGTACGTAGGCATTTTATAACAAAGTTTACATCTAATCCAACCTCAGACGTCCACATTAAAAAAAAAAAAAAAGATTTCAAAACCATTCAGAATCCAAAAAGCTTCTTCTGAGACCCAAGGTGAACTCTTAACTATGAGCTCCTGTAAAGTTATATAAGAGAACAAGTGACCAACATACGACAGCAAGGGTAAGCATTATCATTGAAAACAGAGAGGTGGGAAGATAGAAAATGTAACATTAAAGCAAGACTAAACCCTGCATCATCTACACCCAACACTAGAGTGTTGTATCAGCATCTTAGGCTCATGATATCCTCATTCAAGGTCTGATAGGTTTGTGAAGCCCCCTGTGTACATCCCTGTTATCTGCAGTATATGTGGTCTCTCTCTACTTTGGCTCCACTTTCTACCTGCATCCCTCTGACAAACATTCCATGTTCCCAGCGTCTCCAACAATCCATGAGTCTCTACTCCAACGTGGACTTCACTTTGCAGTTCCACTCATGGCCGACTCAGAAGCTTCATGCTGGGAATTTCAGTGATACACAATTTTCTGGCCTTGCTTTTTTTTTTTTTCAGAACTTTGTCACAAATCTATGTCCCCATGTTCAGCCCAGATGCCAGTTCTATTGCTAGCCTGAGATGGAGTCTGTTGCACTGGAGCCATTGATGCACCAGTTTCTGAGCACTGGGTACATGAACGAGGGAATACTCTTCCCTAGATAGTCCTGTGTGAGACCACACCCCAACAGTATTCTTGGGGACTCTGTTTTAAAGAAAAAAACTTTGATTTTTTTTACTCCTCAGTAAAAAAATCTTACTTCTGTGCATGCAGACTTGCATTCAAGGTATCTTTCTCAATGAACCAGAACAACTTAATCACCTCTTTTAATGGCATCAATTTCTAAAGAATTTAGGCATTTTTGTCCATACTTGCTTAGTCATAGATTTTAAATGCTCTCAAAACCCTTTTTCTAACCAAACTGCATTATGAAAACAAAACAAAACAAAATAAAACAAAACAAAACAAAAACCCTTTTAGCTTATATTTTTCTCCTGCCTCTCACAGTAAACTTGACTAAAAGCAGGGAGTAACAACCACGCCACAGCCTGATTGCTATGCTGCCTTGACACTCCTTCATTCAAACAAATTAGTTTACTACTTTTGAATTCAGCCTCTTCAGACTTCTAGAACACAGGGGGGAGATTCTTTGCAATAATATAAAACAAAATATCTCTTGCCCAATACTCAAAGGTTTTTTTTTTTTTTCTTAGCTGACCCATGAGGTGAATCTTCACTACCAACATTTTTCTTGACATTCTGATCTTCAAATTTTCCACCAGAAATTGCCATTTAACTTACAGCATTGTAGGGTTTTGTTTTGTTTTTAATATTCACCTCTATACTGTTCTACATTCCTCCCATAAACTCATTCCAGCCTAAGAATGACACAGCCAAGTTTGTCAAGTGACCCCCTTACTGCTCATTTCAATTTTCTTATCAGGAAGTTTTGCCCATCTCTATGGTCAAGTACCTGACAGAAACAAGTGAATGGAGGAGGGATTTGTTTTGGCATAGAGTTTAAAAGTATTTTAGTCTATCACGTCAGGGGATGACAGCATATTCTATTGGGATAGTACTGTATGATATAGTTCCTCAGTTGGCATCTAGACCAGGAAGTAGAGACAGACAAGAACCAGAAGCAGGCATATGCCTCAAAGGTCAGCCCCCTGTGGCTCACCTCATTCAGTCATGCCTACTATTGTAAAGTTTCTACAACATATCATGACAGAGCTACTATCTAGGGATGGAGTATTCAAACAGGAGCCTGGATGGGACATTTCACCTTCAAACTGTAGCATGGCCAAAACTTAAATGGATTAAAGAATTAAAGGAACAAAACAAAAAACAATTTAAAGAAACAAAGCAGCTGAATTGGATTTAAAAAACAATAGTTCAGCTATGTGTTGCTAATATTTCTAAGGATATTTGTATTCAGAAGAGAAAAGGTGGAGAAAGGTATTCCATGCAATGCTGGGGAGATGGCTTAGTGACTGGGAGTAATTTCTGCTCTTCTATGGGATTGGAGTTCAGTTCTCAGCATTCTTACTGGCTGTTTCACAACTACCTGTAACTCCAGACGATCTGATGTTCCTTTTTGACCTCTGTGAGCACCTGTACATATGTGCACATACTGGCCCATCCACCCAACACACATAAATAATAAATATATATATATATATTTTAAAAATCTTTTAAAAATATTCTGTGTGACATGAATTTATATGTACATTAGATCCACTATATTCTAAATAAAAAAGTAACAGAGACAAGAAATCTTCTTATTTAATGGTTAACGGTAGGTACAGTAGGAAGAAGTAATAGTTTTGACTTTTTGTGCCCAACCTTAGTCAGGGTTTCTATTGCTGCCATGAAACACCATGACCAAAAAGCAAGCTGGGAAGAAAGGTTCTATTTGGCTTATACTTCCAAATTGTAATGCATCACTCAGGACAAAAACTCAAACAGGGCAGAAACCTGGAGGCAGGAGCTGATGCAGAGACCACAGAGGAGTGCTGCTTAGTGGCTTGCTCATCATGACTCGCTCAGCCTGTTTTCTTAAAGAAGCCAGGACCACCAGCTAGTGATGGAACCACCTGTAAGGGGCTGGGCAATCCGCAGTGAAGATCACTCATTAATGGACTTGACTACAGCCTGACCATTTGGAAACATTTTGTCAACTGAGGTTCCCTCCTCTCTGATGACTTGAGCTTGTGTCAGATTGACGTAATATTAGTCAATACATGCTTCAATACCGAAGCATCTAATGTAAGACTAAAAACATAATAGATTAAAAGGAAAGAATTGCTTCTGTGTAATAGTACAGTCCCTCTATACCTCACTGTGGGGTGAAACGTCAACACTGGAAATCAAAAGAGGAAACAGAACGTTAATCCCCACAGTAGCAGATATTTCCTTCACAAGTTCTTTACATAGAAGCCCACAAAGTAAGCCTCAATTATTCTATTAAAAATAAATTCATATCAAGTATCTTCTCTAGGCAAAGCACACTGATTTAGGAATCAATATCAAGAAGAATTTTGGAAATAGCAAATTTATAGAAATTTATCTACTCAATGCTATAACCAGAGGAATAATAATCAAATTTTAAGATGTTGTGAAACCAATGAAATACACACACACACACACACACACACACACACACACACACACACACACATATATATATATATATATATATATATATATATATATATATTGACCTAGTTCATGTAGAGCAAGCCCACACAGTGATTATCATATTGAATGAACAAAAATATATTAAATTTCACCTCTTTTTATTATTGCTTGTGTTGCTTGTGTGTGTGTGTGTGTGTGCATGTGTGCTGTGTCACATTTGTGGTGTTTGCTTGCTAGTCATCTGGTTATTCCACTCTCTGTCCTCCCTAACACAGGAATGACGTTGCCCACAGCGGACTGGGTCTTCATGCACTAATTAAGAACTGAGACAATCCCTGACAGTCAGTGCCCTCAGGCCAACCTGATGTACAGAGTTCCTCTGTAAATACTCTGGTCCCAGATAACTCTTGGTTGTGTCAAGTTGACAGTTAAACCCAATCTGCACATCCACTAAGGGGCCTTTGGGAGGCAGGTATTAAATGATGGAAGCATAGCCTTAAATAAGAAAAGTTGGACAAATTTAGCAATCATTTGGTCTTTGAGGAGAAGCACCATCTTTGTTCTCTCTGTCCAGTCATACGGTATGATTGAAAAGACTTTACACTCAAACATAATGGAAACCGTGATGTTTGTCTTTCTAACAAAACAGCCACACTCCATTGCCCCGAATAAAGTAAGGCCAGTTGAGCATCTCAGTGGAAAGCCCCCAGCCCTGCACATTTCCATGAAATCACAAAGAAGCTGGAGCGGGGGTGTGTCCCAATAAGGAATCTTTGTATGCATGTGGTCAATAATGTTTATCTAGAAGAGATTTGTGGCTGCAGAGAAAATTCTCAGCCCCCAGAAAGGTGAGCCTCACTGGCACTGAGTCCAGTCATAAGCCCCATCACCTGATGCTATGTTGTCAGCTTTCTAATTTTCCTTACCCCATAGCATCAAGGGCCACGGAAGACTATATCTTCCTGAGACCCGATTCTGCTGAAGCAGGAGACTATCACCATTAAAACTGTGAGACAGCAGTGTTAGAAGTGTTTTCCACCCTCAAAAGGCAGATTTCTTTACATCTCTCTTCCTTATGTCATCCACAATCAGGGTCCCTGTGTGACTCTGGACACTCCACCACTGCCAGGCTTAAGAGCAGAGTCATCAACCGAGATGCTGGTCAGCAACAAGACAGCTGGCTGCTTGTTTGTACTTTCCCACAGTTCTGACTGTGACTGAAATCAATATGATCATGTTTCCCCCTTGAAAAGCAATTTGGTCTCCAGAGCAGCCTATGATCAAAAACTCTGTCTACACAGAACTGTGTGATTACCCCATCCTTTGTCATATGCCACAAGTGGCTGCAGAACTTTCTAGAAATGTGTGTTCCAGCCAGGGCGTTCTCAGCATCTGTGGGAGGCATCCCAGGAGTCTAGGGATGGAGGAGAGCAGCAGAAGGAGCCTGGCAGAATAACCAGAGAATGATGCCAGCTTCTGATTGCTCACCATTGCCGTGGAGCTGCCTCAGTTTCCTTGTCTGCAAACACTGGCAGTGGGGCCTCTCTCATCGACCTACTGAGGAGACTCAAGGGAGTCAGGCCCGGCTCAGTGAACAGAGTGCTAAAGAACACACTAAATTCAGTTTTTCTATCTCCAGGGATTGTCCAGTGTTATAGGTAAAAGCTGGGAGAGTTGAGGGTGGAGTCAGTCATTCACAGACAAGGGAAGGAATGTTCTGGTTTGTCACGGGGATGGAACTTCATCTCTGGAGCCTGTTCAGAAACAGCAAGGTCCCTCCAAGATCAAGTCTCACTTCACCTGAAAGGGTGAACCGTGTGTGCAGTTTCAGTGGTAGATGGTAGGTGAAGCAGGTTGATACTCGGCCAGGGCAAGACAGGTATGGAAGGCATAGCAAGAAAAGCTGACACAGCATTTTCTAGCCTTACCCTTTGCTTCCCAGGGCGAGGCTATTGAGAGCAGACCCATTCTGACACCCAGCTCCTTGGGAATGGTAAATGTGGTATCTTTGAAGACTGACTAAAACGATGTACCTATGTGTTGTGTGTAGGAACAAGTGTGTGCCTGTTCGTGTGCATGTGTCTGCGAATGCATGCTTATGTGGCCAGAAGTCACCCTTTGGTGGTATTCTTCTGAATGCCAGCTACCTTATTTCTGAGACAGGGTTTGATTCAGGTTTACCTGGAACCCTCTAATTCAACTGTGCTGACTGGCCAGTTTGCTCCAGAGAGCCATCTGCCTCCACATCGTGAGTACCGGGATCTCAGGCATGCATCGCTACACCTGGAGGGGTTGCTTGGGTTCTAGGTTCCCACTTAGGCTCTTCTTCTTTCACAGCAAGCATTTTACTGATGGGGCTCTCTTCCCAGACCTCATGAGAGTCTTTTAACGAGGTTCTGGAAACTTCCCACACACTGGCTTTATTAATCCTCTCCACCACCCGATGGAGAGTTTAATACCTTACTAATGAGGAAACATAAGCAGAGAAGATTAAAAACTCAACCAAAGGCATAGAGCTAAAGGAAGAGGAGGTGGCTAGGTTCACAGTGCCATCTTATCCAAACTCAATTCAAAGCCCTGTGTTCCAGCTAATCAGTGGAATGAGGCAAGCATATATCCCATCTTTACCTCCCTAGGTTGAGCCTCCATGGATGAAGAATTTAGAATGAGTCAGACACTCAAACGTCACCACGAGCTCTATATGTGACTCAGTCCCTACCTATAAAATCAGGACAGTGCTGCCATTATGTCCCACTACCTGTGAAGAGCCAGCTCTGAGTGCTGTGTGCTCGTTGACTCATTCAATCCTTACCCAACCCCAGGATGAAGGGAAAGATAACTATCCCCACTATACCCTCGGGGCAGGTGAGTCACAGCGCAGGCCGGGAGCAGGCTGCCCACAGATGCAAGGTGGTGTGTGGAGAGCATAGATTGAAGTCTAGTCTGCAGATAGATAAGCCCTCCATTGTTTCTAGGGTCTGCTCCCAATGAGCCCTGACTGAAACAGCGATGAGATGCATCAGAATGATGCACCTCCCAGAGTCCTTTAGTGATGGAAAGAGCCTGCCGCACGTTACAGCTAGCCCTCTGTACCTGGGAGACCTGCATCTGCCATGCTCAAACAAAAGCATTCAGAAATAGTCACAGCTGTACTGAACATGTGCAGATTTTTCTCCTTGTCACCAGCCCCTAAGCAACAGTGCTATGATTGTTTACATATCATTAATATAGTACGAACCAGTAAAGTCATCGAGAGATTTAAAGCACCCTGGATGTCTTATGTAGGTCATACACGATATTATACCATCACTGTCTGAGAGATTTGCAAGTCCGTATTTTTATATCTGCAGAGGCCTGTAACTAAACAAACCAAGGATGGCTGCATTGTGACTGTCTTGTGGTTACCCGTGCAGAGAAAACTAGGTGGATCTGTAAGTGACTGGAAGTTCTGAGGACAAAGCCTCGAGATGATATTTGATGTTCAGTGGAAGGGATGTGAATGGTCCAAAGAGCTATGGCTCCCAAGGCTCCTGATGAAACGGTTTTCTCTGCATCTTTCACTCAACATTTTTGAAGTTCAGCAATTTTAAATAATTTCAGAAGGAACTGGGCAGTTCCATTCTCAGCCCCTGGGCAGAAAAGCATGACATCGTGGCTCTAAAACAAATGGGGAAATTGATGGCTGAAGCATGGGGGTTGGGGGGGGGGGGGACCACAGCCAAAAAACTAAAATGAGAGAAAAAGATAAACCTGAGACAGAAAATTGAGTACTAGAAACACATCCACATGTCTTCATCTGTCTATCTGTCTATCTATTATCATCATCTATCTAACCATTATCTGTCTGTCTACTATCATTTATCTATCTGCCTATCTATCTGCCTATCTGTCTGTCTATCTATCTATCTATCTATCTATCTATATACCTATCACCTATCACCTCTACTTATCATCTATTAATTGACTATCTCTACATTTGTCTGTCTGTCTATCTATCTATCTATCTATCTATCTATCTATCTATCTATCTATCTATCATCTGTCTACCTATGCGTATATGTATGTATGTATAGATGTATGTATCTACCATCTGTCTAACTATGTGTGTGTGTATGTATGTATGTATGTATGTATGTATGTATGTATGTATGTATTTATGTACCCATGATCTGTCTGTGTATCATAGTTATCTGCTCAATGTGAGCATCTTCTCACACTCCTGCCACCATGCTTCTCTCTCACAATGAACTGAACCTACAGATCCCGAGCCAAGTAGACCCTTCCTTACAGGGATTTTTCTCCATTATTTTGTCACAGCAGTAAGACAAGTTGCTATCACTGCAATTGTTCCTCCCTCCCTCCTAACCTCTGACAACCACCGCCTTGCTTCGTGATTATAGCTTCTCATCATCCAGAAGGCTGGCTAGCAGGAGTCAGGTACTGTATCATCTTTTCAGATTGGCTTCCTTTCCTTTGTTCAATACATTTAAGGTTTCACCCTGCCTACTCAGTGCTTAGACAGCCCATCTCTTTTTCGTTTTGAGTAATATTCCACTGGCTTCATGAACAGTTTATTAACCCCTTCACCTCCTGAAAGGCTTCTTGGTAGCTTCCAAGTCTTGGAAATTATTATAATGAATAGAGCTTCTGTAAATGTCCGTGCACAGGTTTTTGAACATATACGGTTTTTCAGTTATGTGAGTAAGTAGTATGGGATGTGGTCTGTGTCTCATGCAGTGTGGTGGTTTGAATGAGAATTGTCCCCAGCAGGTTTAGGTATTTGGACACTTGCTTTGGAGTTGGGGGTGATGCTTGGAGAAGTTCAGGAGGTGTGACCTTGCTGGAGAAGGTACATCATTGGGGGTTGGGTTTGAGAGGTCATAGCTTCTTCCTGCTTACAGCTTGCCCCTTCTTTTAGGTGCATCCTGCAGCCTTTTTATTGTGTTAGGTTGAATTTCCCAGCAACGTGCGAGGATATAGAGATCACTTTCATGCACATGTGTAATGTGTATGTTGGCTTTATCCTTTAAATGATTTAACTATTTTTTTCAGATGTTTCTAATTTTATTTTATGCATAGGAGTGTTTGGCCTGCATGTGTGTTTGTGAACCAGGCACATGCCTGGTGCCTTCAGAGGCCAGAAGAGGGTGTCAGATTCCTTGGAACTGAAATTGTGAGCTGCTATGTAGATGTTTGGAATTGAACCCAGGTCCTCTGTAATAGCAACTAGTTCTGTTAACCATGGAATAATCTTTCCATCTTGATGAAGCACCACTGAAGGACTTTTACCCACTTAACAGTGGGACAGTTCACTGTTCTATTCATCAACTGTGAGAAGTCTTTAGTTGTTTGACATGGTCTCATTTTTAATATGTACATCTTCCTACATTCCCACCTGAGTGTGGGCCATCTCCTCATTAAGCTGACAGTATCTTTTGCACAGCAGATTTTAATATAAAGAAGTTACTGATATTCTTTTAGAGTGTGCCTTTGGAGGCTGGTGTGTTTGAAAAATTGCTAGGAACCCAAGGTCATGCAGATATTCTTTGATTTTTGTCTTTTAAGATGTTTTCAGTTTGAGTATGTTATAATTTTGTTTCTGTTGCTATAACAAAGTGTCCTGACAAAAAAAACTTAGGGGGGTGGGGAAGGGATTTAGTTGGCTTACAATTCTAGCTTACAGCCCATCACTGAGGGGAAGAGCTTAAGGAAGAAACTTAAGTAGCCACTCACATGAAACAAATGCACACATATTACCTGCACAATTTCATCTAGTTTTCTCCTGTCGCATATACTTCTGGAAATAATTTAGGGAATGGTGCTGCCCACAGTGGGCTGGATATTCCTATGTCAATTAATCATAAAGAAAAGCCCCAAAAGATATACCCACAGGCTGACTTAATCTAGATCATCAAGAATCTCTCCCAGGATGGAGAGTTGGCTCAGTGGTTAAGAGCACCGACCACTTTTCCAGAGGTCCTGAGTTTAATTCCCAGCAACCACATGGTGGCTCACAGCCATCTGTAATGGTGTCTGATGCCCTCTTCTGGTGTGTCTGAAGAGAGCAACGGTGTACTCATATACATAAAATAAATAAATCTTAAAAACAACAACAAAGACTCTCTTCCACTTGATTCTAGATGATGGCAAGTAGACAATTAAAATTACCCATCACTGGGTTGTACATTTTGAGTTAATTCCTGTGAGGAATATCAAGTGTGTGTTTGGCCTTTTAGTCCTGATTTTTGGTTGTTCTAGAACTTGTTGAAAGATAGTCTTTTATATATATATATCATGTTATTGTTCTTCTTTGCAGTAGAACTGGTTGATCACATCTGTGAATGTTTGTAAATTTTATTCCACGTCATCAGTCACTAACCAGCTTTTGCCTTAACCCTGTGTTGCCTTAATTACTGTGTCTTTATAGTGCAATAGAAATGTCAACCTTTCATTTACTTCTCCATCCTTACTAAACTTGAGGTTCTGAGTAGTTGGTTAGCATCCTCAAAGTGTGTTTCTGGAACTTTAATACATTTATTTAAAACTACAGATCAAGCAGGAGAGGCTGACATCATGATGGCCGAGTCTTGCTATCTGTGAACGCGGACTGCCATCCATCTGTCTAATTTCTCTTTGAGTTCTTTGATCAGGTTCTGTAGATCTCCCCACATGCCACCTCCATGTTTTATTAGGTTTGTGCCTTCATGTCTCATTTTGGGGGGTGCTAATGTAAAAGATGTATGTTCTCAATTTTAGCATCTAATTGTTCATTGCTGCCATTTAAGAAAGCAATTAACGTCTGTTTACTAACTTTGTATTCTCTAACTTTGTTATAATTGTTCACTAGTTTTAGGAGAAGTGGTGCCGTCTTAACTCCAGAATAAATTTTGTCTTCTTTAGCCACTCACATTCACTTTACCCCTGCACTTCTTTAAACAGTCATCCCATCTCATCACACTGGTCTGTGTTCTGCCATCTTGTTCTTCTCTTTCTTATTTTTTTCCCTGCTTAGTCCATGTGTGGAAACTGATACTCTGCGTTGTTATAAAGCATCTTCCACACAGCCCCGAGAAGCCATCTTCTCCCCAGCACTTACACAGAACGCAGACGTTACCTCCCTAGCTTGTGCTTTCTTTTAGGGAGATGCTGGGCTGACGATTCTCCCTCCTGTGTTTTCTCCATGTCCTACGTGGCAGGAACGTGCTTCAGAAACACAGATGGGGGCTGTCTAATTTGGGGTGTTTGAAAAGCAAAACCTATAGTTCATACTCTCACACTTCCTGGATCATTTGGGCAGGTGTAAAATCCCCAGTATTAAGTAATTTCTCTGAAAAACTTAGCAGCCCTTGCTCCCCAGAGCACAGGGACCTTCCCAAGCGGTCAAAGGCAGGTGACTACTTGAATCTTATGTTTTTAGTAGGTAATGCATCTGATGTTTTCCTCTCTTAATGATTTGAAACTGAAAATATATCACTGATATTATGAGGGACATAAAGGAGTTATGAGTAAAGTTTAGAATGACTAAGATTTGCCTACACTGTGAATACCAATGGAGGGTCAGGACTCGCACTGTGACAAGATCAAGAGCGCCCTTAGCTTGAGGGAAGTCTGTGAGCCTTCCCTGAAGGCTGTCTTTAATCTTGTCATGGTTTGCAAGAGGATCCTCTGAATGAAACGTCCAGGTTTGTTCTCATTCCCCGCCTCCTTTAAAGAAATGGACGAGACTGGCAGCCTGTCATGGCATTGGGCATGTGATTCTAGGACAGGAAAGATTAATCAAAGCTAGAAGTGGGGCCTTGGGTGTTGCTGGTATAAAGAGAAGCCACGGGCTGCAATAGGATGGCTTAGAGTAGAGGTTCAGTGAGACGGCCCCACAGTGACAGGAAGGAGAGGTCATTTTGAGATAAGGTGAAATGAGTGCTGGGCTGAGGGTCCCGCTGCATGGTCCTGCTCAGTGCTGCCAGGGGGAGCAGGAGGGATACCCTGCTGCTTATCACAGAGTAGGTTGAAACTGGGGTGACTCTAGCACATGCCTGTCAGCTGATTGCTGACGCCTTCTCCTGCCTCCAAGGCCCCCAAACACACCGAAACACAACAGCCCAGAGTGTGTCAAATAGTAAGAAATAACTGGTTTGTGGTGGGTGGGGCTGTGGGTGGGTGTGGCTCCTCAAGACTGGGGAACTTGCTTTTAATCAATGTGCTAATCCAGGACATAAGCCCCACCCCTTTCATTTCCCAGGATTCAGCCCTCCCTCCCTCCCTCCCTCCCTCCCTCCCTCCCTATTGATCTTCCTCAAGTAACTGAAGAATGGAAAGCCAACTCAGTCTCTCTCTCTCTCTCTCTCTCTCTCTCTCTCTCTCTCTCTCTCTCTCCCTCATTGTGTGCGTGTGTATTTCTCTTTAAAAATAGAGATACATTTAAATAAAAAGACATAGGATTTCAAAGAAGCCCACAATCCTAGCAATGGGGTATTTACAGTCACAGTTTGTTTGGTTCCGATAAAATGCATACCTATATTCTAGTGTTACATTTTAATTTTGCTTCTCAACCTAGTCTTGTTGTTTGCATAGGCTTTCACTCTTGGGAACAGGGGGAGTGAAGAAGAGAGAGAAAGATATCCACTTCTCTCTATACCCCATCTGAAATGCCTAGGCTTTGAGACCCTCTGATTGGAGCAGAAAAATGTAACACGGCCAGGTTGGTAGGACAGTAGACCCACTAGGGTTTCTGATGGTATATCTAGAGAAACCTAAACCTTCACTGGTCTGTGAAATCAAGGATGTAATCTCCCTGATTCAGGGAGGCCATGTCATGGCAGAAGCTACGTCTTGAGTGCAGAAAATGTGAACTTGAATGTCAGCCCTGTCACTGTCTTACATATGACTGGGAACAAACTTTCTCTGGACTGGTTTTCCCCTCTCAGAAAAAGAAGAGCCTCCCAACAGTGGATGAGTGCTAGATTAAAGAGCCTGGAGCTAGGGTGGCAGACTGAGGTTCCCGAAACGGGCAGAAATAGACTGGGACCAGACTGTTTTAGAACGGAGGAAAGTAGTCGTCCTCGGCATAGTGTGCATAGAAGGACGTGCAGCCTGAAGTGCTCTGTGAAAGGACGCTGACATCTGGACATCAGCCTGTGAGAGGAAGAGAGTGGGAATTATCTCTGAACTCTGAATAGAATTCAGTACTGTGGCAGTTACGTTGTGCTCCCGGGAAGCCCCAGGTAGCACCTTGCAGTGTCATCCCGAGAGTAGCTGGAAGTTGGCTGGGAAGGATACTTAGCAACTGCTGATGGCCTGCCTCCATCTATAAGATGCTTTCTACTCATTTCTATTAATCTACATCTATAAAAGTCTCTTCCATTAATTATCTAACCCGCACAGCACCCTTAACAGGGATTCACACTAACAAAACATCACCCTCGTTTGACAGATAGCATTACAGAATGAATGAAATACGACATCGTGTTCTCCTCATTGTTCATGCTGACTAGAATTACATCTGGCCCACGGGGTCACCTGCAGCAGTATTCGCTGAATTAACACCAACGTGGGTCAATGAATGGGCTGAATGGGCCATAGTCAATAAGACCGTGACACCGTGAAGAGCTGATGAGTACCTGAGAGCCTGATTCTCACCTCCTGTGGTCATTTCGATGAGGACAGGAGGTGTGTCTAAGGCCGCACTGTGAGCAGTGCCTATAGCGTCACATTTCTCCCATACCACGAATCAGGGGTGAGATGATTATACCTGGCGTTAAAGACCATCCTTGCATGATGGAGAATTTGGGCCAGCCTGGACTACATGAGATTCTTTCCAACACAAGAAAACCCACAAAGGAAACACAACAGGATGGACCCCAGACTGAGTCAGCGTGGGAGCGCTGCGAAGAATCCTGCTTTTGTTTCTGCAGCACTTGGGATAGAACTTGGGATCTTTGGCCTGCAGGGCAAGTGCTCTAGTGACAAGTCTCATCCCAGCCCTAAGGATCATGCTTCTCAGGAGGGACACTTACTTTTGACAATGAAAATCAGTCATGTCGCGTGCAGTGCAAACACTCGGTGAATCCGTTCCCTTAAATGGAGGCTTTCGTAACCAGGTTTCCTAGTACGATCTTTTTACTTTGTATAGAAAGCTAAGAGGTAGACATGCAGGAGTTAGGAGAGAGATGCTAGGAACGGCTCAGAAGCAGCCCCCAATAAGTGAGGGCAGAGCGAAACATGGAGCCTGGGCTGAGGAAAGCGAGGGGGTCCCTAGAGAAGCATGGATGCAGAGGTTCACAGAAGGCAGGCACCAGCTGCCTAGCTGGGGACCTGGTCTGTGACCTTGTGCACTAGTGGCATTTGCAAGAACGTATGTGGAAGTGGATTGTAGTAACTAGAAGAAGAAAGAACTGGGTGGAAGGTTCCATCTGGAGGTCTCTGGGGATGCTGATACAGGGAAAGAGCATCAGAGGAAAGGCCAGGTGAAAGGGCAGAGCACGGAGCTAAGAAGTTATGCAGTGGGGAAGGGCATGATGGGTGTGTCCAGGCGGAGAACAGGAGGATCTGCATACTCACACATATGGGCCTCCAGAAGTCTACACCACTCAGCATGAGGTGGGGTTAACAGTGCTCTGGTAAAGCCTGGGACACACCAGTGACCTCAACACGCTAGCAGTAACCCTCTTTTGCCCAAGCAAAAGTCTTGAAGTTAAACCAGCTTGATTTTCTAAGTAACTGTTGCCAAT
The DNA here is from genome assembly GCF_000001635.26 of Mus musculus. NCBI lineage: Eukaryota > Metazoa > Chordata > Mammalia > Rodentia > Muridae > Mus > Mus musculus. Next base: position 106,772,579 of record NC_000078.6, read on the forward strand.
GTGTGTGTGTGTGCGTGTGTGTGTGTGTGTGTGTGTGTGTGTGTGTGTGTGTGCATGTACACGCATGCGCACATATCACTGAAAGGATTCTGTGAGAACCAGTCCACAAACACCTAAAACCAGCGGGCAAGGCAGTAGGAACCACTTAGGTACAGGATTCTCTCTCATACACTTCACTTGGACTTGCTCTTTACTCTGAGCTGCTGAGCCACACACGACGTGGCATAGATGGCAGAAAGGTGATCCATTCCTGTTGTTGTTCAGGAGGCTAGAGGTCCAAAATGGACACGTTGGTAGGTTGCTTCATTGTGAGCAGACAGAGAGAGACTGAATCCAGACCCCTCCCTTCCCAGCTCCTGGACATCACCAGCAAATGAGCACCTTGACTCACAGTGTGGCTCTGCTCTCTGCCCTTTCATCTCATTAGCACTGGTTTGTGCCTGCCCAGGTTGAGTGCATTCAACAAAGACTGGACACTCAACCTCAAGTTCAGAGGAATCTTTAAATCTTTAAGAGGAAGGGGTTAACAGAAAATAACCCACTGAGGGGGAAGAATTAAGGCCCTCCTTGTGGGACTGCCAAGTCTGCCCTGCCCCCTCAAAAACCATGGATTGTTACAGAGAAGTTACTCTGAACCCGCTGCATTTTCCTTTGCTTCTTGGCTTCCACTCACATGGGCTCTGCATACAGCATCTGCCTTCCCACTGGTCCTCACGTCCTACAGTGTAGCCAAGAGGATCTCACCAGGGATACATGGCACTTGGAGCTTCTAGCCACCGGGATCAGGAGCCATTGGAGCATGTACATTTTTTCATAATGTACCCTGCCTAGAGTATTTAAAACACATACACACACACACCACCACCACCACCACCACCACTACCACCACCACCACCAATTAAGACTTCATCCAAATCCCTCCTATTTGTAAAAGCACTTTCATATTGCCTTAGAGCCCACCAGTGAGCTCCTCTTTGTCAATTGCCTAAAGAATGACTGCACTTCCAAACAAGATAATATTTCAACCTGTGCCACCAGCTCCACCAAGCCCCTACCCAAGGCTCTTCCGACACTCCTATGAACTCTGTCTGGCCCTGTTACAGTCTCTAACTTTGGGTCACACACATTCATTTCGTCATGAATGGCCCAAGGGCAGTGTTTATATTAAACCACGAGCAAGCATGACTTTAATGGCTGAGGCCCTATAAGTAGGTGGGTAAGTAGAAGGGACAGAAGGGCCTTTGTTTGTTCTGGTTCATTAACCCATGTGTTTCCCACTTGAATGGAGAGGAAGCAACCAAGAAATGTTATTATTTCAAAGTTGGAGCCCTAGAGATTGGAGGACGGGCAAAAGTTAGAAGAGTGGGTTGATTCTGAGGGACCAGGTGGCAAGGATGTGAGTGGTAGAGCCCAGGGTGATGCTGTAGGAGAAATATCCATGATCAAGCATATAATGGAGGTTCCAATGCTTCTGCCTGCTCATGGAGCAAGATGTGTCAGCATCCCCTCTCGTGTGCGGAAACCTTATTAGACCTGTTAGAAATTCCTGTGGTCTTGTAATTCTCCCCTAATGAAGATGATAATTAGGACCCTTCTACCCATTGCATGGAGTGAAGGTATGGATGCAGAACCCAGTCCCTAATGTTTTATTTTAAATAAAAAACAAGTTCTTTGTACGTTATTCCTACAAAGAGCAAGGGTGAAGGTTTTTCTTCTCCCCGCTATCAAAACACCAGTTAAATGATACTTTGATAATTTTCTCAATGTGTCAGCTGCCAACAGCACTTTAAATAATAAGAATTGGATCCCTCCTAACTAGGGCAGCAATTTTATTGAAAAAAAGAATGCTGGAGGCCCCTGTGCTCAGGATCTTAGGAAGGAAACCACAGACTGGAGGTGGGGTTTCCATTGCTGACACCTGTTGGGACTTGCCCTGGTGGTGTTTGTCTTCTGATGCTAATTCTCCTTCCCCAAGAGGGACTGCCCTCTTGCGGAAGTGGGATCATGTACTCTGGTGATTTCCTGTGAACTTTCTTCCCATTCTAACTGGTCGAATAAAGGCTAGAGCCTGTGATTGGGCAGTGGAAGGGAAAGGTAGGGCTGGAGGGTTTAGAGAGGGAGAGAGAGGAAGGAGGAGAGACAGAGGAAGAGACAGAGGAAGATGAAGCAGAGTCATGTGGCCTAGAGAAGCTGCAAGTAGCATGGAATCTCATAGCTGGGGAGTAGAGTAGTGTAGTGGTAAATCTGCCCAATCTAGGCATGTAGTTTATAACTGAGTTGTGTGTTCATTGCACGGGCTCATTGGGGTTGAAGATTTATTGCAACAGAAACCAACAGACACACATTCACCTTGACTCTCCCAAGAGCTAGGCCACCCTGCTGGCCTAAGAAGTGGTGAGGGAGGCACTCAGGAAGTCACTAGGTGTGTTCCCATGCGGCTCTGTATTGGAGTGTCTCCGGATCTTGTGTGATCAGGTGAAGGATTGCCTTTGAAGACAAGGCTCCTTCTAGGGTGTGCAAGAGTGGGCAGGAGAGCTGGTGCGGGCAGAGCAGTCACTCTCTTCAGTCACCATGGGGGAGGGGGAGTCGAGGAGATCTAGCATTAGGGTGCGGAGAGGGCCACAGAATTTTGTCATAAATGGTTTGATCATGTAGAGCTGCCAGTCAGGCTCAGCTGTTTCTCTTCTGAGACAGGATCTCTGCAGGCTGGACAGGAACTTGCTGTGGAGACCAGGCTGGCCTCGAACTCACTGAGATCCCCTGTTTCTGCTACCCAAGAGCCAGGAGTAAAAACATGAGCTACCATACCTAGATAATCAATCCTTTTTTTTCTTTAAAGTCACTGAACTACTCATTGAAATCACTTACTTCAGGCCAGATTCTACTTTCCTTCTTCTTTACTCAAAACTCCCATCCCAGTGTGAGGAATCCTCGGCCCACTGTCCTCCCTGCAGGCAGTCTGGAACATACAGGTAGTGACTAGCTTTCAGAATCACTCCATTTTCCACTGGGACATGCCGAGCTTAGGAACTAGACTTTGAGATACATGTATCTCCTGGGTGCAAAGTGGTGTCTTGTGATTTTAGCTGCATATATATACATATACATAGACACAGACACAGACACAGACACAGACACAGACACAGACACAGACACAGACACACACACACACACACACACACACACACACATACACATATACATCATATACATCTACATCTACATATTCATTTGAGGTTTATTTATATTTTTTACATTCATTTTGCAGAGTTTGCAATGGACAAGTCTTCACTGTAAATTAAAAAGCCAAAACCCAAGCTAAAACCCATCTCTGAAGCCCATCATTGCCCAAGGTCCCTTCCGTAAGCCCATAGCCCATCTTTCTGCAGAATCGCCTTCCCTGCCTCCGACGGGAGCCCAGACTACGCAGATCTCCTTCCCTCCTTAGCTCTGGTCTGTTCTGGAGTTTGGTATGAATCAGGTAAATGCACACTCCACGTTGAACATGGCTGTTCTCCGTGTGTCCGCCTGTCCATATGTCCGTCCATCCACTGTCACCTTTATTGCCCAGAATGCTTCACTGCACCATGATTTTGCCATCAGTTTTCTTGTCTATTTAAAATTTCCATGCAACATGTTTTGATCATATTCTTTCCCCTCCCAAATCTCTCACAGATCCTCCTTCATTTTTCTGTGATGGACGTTGGGTTGTTTAGCTCCAGGCTCCTAAGAATAAAGTCACCACTGGCATTTCTGTGTGAGTTTGTCTGAGAGAATAAGGTTTTGTTTCAACTCTGTAAATTCCTAGGTTGAAGATCAAGGGTTGAGTATACAAAGATGGCTCAGCGGTTAAGAGCATGTGTTGATCTTGTAGGGGCCCTGGGTTCCATCCCCAGCACCCACAGGGCGATTCACAACCATCCATAGCTCCACTTCCAGAGGATCCAGCACTCACATGCAGACAAAACATTCATGACATAAATCAAAATTAATTTTAAAAAGAATGTAGACTGATTTGAGAGACATTATTCTAATAATTTCCAAAATGCTAGTTATTCTTTAGGCTTTTCTCCTGGGCTCAAGGTGGTGTTTTGTGATTTTTAGCTGTGTTTTCTGGTGTCTGATAAAGCAGGAAACATTTCAGTCAGGTTCGGCTATATGTTTTAAAATTAATTTCTCGTTCCTTTTAGTTTAAATTGTAGGGATTCTTGAACTATTTTTGGATAAAGGTTTTCTGTCAGATATGTTTGACAACTGCTCGCCTCCTGACCTACGTGTTCTTATTTACCTTTATATATGTTGCCTTGAGAGGAACAAAATTTTTATTAAGAGAATGTATTCCATGATAATTTCACACATGGACAAAGAGCTTGCTGATATCCTCCTCTGTCTATACTCTCTCCTTCATCCCATCCTGTCAACCATTCCTCCATACAAGTTCCTTCCCCACGCCTATGTCTGTCTGTTTTGATTGGGGACCCACAGAGTTTAACCAGAGCTGTCTTTATGACCACGGGTATGGAAATATCTGCTGGAGCCTGCTTGACTCAGCAGTAGATGCATGCATAGCTGGAGACAATGATCCCGCCCCACCTGACCCCCCATCAGTAGCTGATGGCTACCCAAGCAGGGGTGGAGCCAAAGGGACCTTTCTCCTACCTGCAACTGCAAACAGATCTACTCTCCTGCAGCCCCAGTAAAGACACACGGCCATGCCCCATGACAGGTGTATCACAGTCCTGCTGTACATTCTTCCCGTCTCCCGAATCTATGACGTTTCCACGACACTACGGATGCCCTGTTCAAGGCTGAGAACTCATGTGTCCCATGCTCTCAGCACCTTGAACAGCCATGAGTCTCTGTATCTACTGCTACTCCCGCTAGAGGAGCTTCTCTGATGAAGGCTGAGAGGTGCATTGGTCTACCTGCACAAGCATGAGTATTTAGAAGGTAGTTTAATCCCACGTCAAATTAGCAAAGCGACAGGCAATGGTGAGTTCCCTTCCTAGGGTCTGCAGTCTCCCCAACCGTGAGTTCTTGAACATGTTTACAGGGACAAGCATGCCTCCTTCCTGTGAATCAAGCCTTCAGTCAGAGAGAGCCACTGGTAATGGCAACAGTTATGCCACTACTGGGCAGATCTTGCCAGTGACCTAGTTATTCAGCTCACAGGGTTTACAGGCAGCTTTTCATCTTTTTCTCTCAGCAGTTTGTAGAACACCTCTCAGCAGCTGGATCTACTGTGTTAACCAGCGGAAGGGTGGGGTCAGCTCTCCTGAATGTGGTAGCCATCTAGGGTCAGGGCCAGATCAGCACACTGCCTCAGGCAGCAGCCCAGACCAGGGAGCTCTGCATGGCCTCTGGTGGTCACACTAGTCTGGGACATCAATACTGACCCCAGATGCCACAGAACCATGTACCTAGACATGGCTCCGAGCAGCAGCATGGGCCTAGGTGGCAGCACAGGCCACTGAGCTCAGCATGTGCCTCTCCTGCCTCCCTCCCTCTTCCAAGGCAGCACAGCTCTCAGACATCATCATGACCTCCAGTGGCAGCCCAGGCCATAGACATCCCCTTGGCCTTTGGTGGTAACTTAGGTCTCAGACATCGACACAAATCCCAGATGTGGCAGGACCTGAACCCAGCACCTGAGCCAGGGTCTCACCACGGCCTTCTTGTATTTGTATATTGCTCACCAAAGTGAATCTCCAGTTCCACCTTTCTCCACAGTGCACCAACCTCTAGGCTTCACTTTTCTTCCACCACTCCACCAAGTAACTCCATCTTTCCCATCTCTCCATGACACACTCACCCCGCATAGCCCATGGTGGGTGCTCGGGTGTCTCTCTATTGGAAGCCTGTTTTAAGAACTTTATACTTTCGCTCAGTTTTACATCATTTCTATTCTCTCTTCTTACTTCCAACTCCTCCTGTGTGTTCTGTACTCTTTTCCAAATTCACGACTTCTACAGTTGCTATTGTTACACACACACACACACACACACACACACACACCAAACACACACCTCACACACACATATCAGACACACTCACAAACACACACACCAAAGACACACCTCACACACACACACATCAGACATGCCTCTCACACACACACAAACACACACATATATCATATATACAAACTCACATGCACTTACACACACAGACACACACATAGACATACACATACCACACCCACACACAAAACCTATACCTCACACACACACACACCATACACACACACAATCACACACACACACAATCACACACACATACACACACACAATCACACACACACACACACACACACACACACACACACACACCACTCTACACCTTTTAGCATTGCCCATATGTTTAGGGCTGACCACTTGTGTCGAGATATCCTACCGGGGCTCATCCCTGGAAATGACCAGTTCCTCTCAGATCCACTGGTTGTCTATAGATTTTCATTTAGGGGTGGGGCCTTGTGCAACTTTCCCCATCCTTATTGATACATGTGATAGCTATTGGCTGTCAACTTAGCTACATCTGGAATTAACTAAAACCTCAGTGAGGGATTTTTGCTTAATTCTGAAGTATAAGAACCACCATTAATCCGGATCTTTGAGGTGGGAAGACACACCTCTAATCAGAGCTATGCCTTCTCCTAGAGCCCTGTACAAGGCCACGGAGGAAGGAAGCATGCTGTCCTTGCCTCCTTGTTCTCTCCTCCATGACAAGTCCACTTCTTCACTGCCATTAGTGCCCACTTCTTTGGGATACCAGCATATACTGAAGACTGAGTGAAACATCCAGCCTCATGGGCTGAATATTACTGCATTCTCGAACCTTCCACTCATAGGCAGATATTGTTGGATTAGCTGGACCACAGCCTGTAAATCATTGTAATAAATCCTGTTCTCTCCCTTTCTCTCCCTCTCCCTCTCCCTCTCCTTCTCCCCCCTCTCTCTATATATAATGTCTTATATATATAATATGTGTGTATATATATGTGTATATATAATAATATATATATTATATATTTACATTTATTCTATTCTTTTGTTACTATAGGGAACTCTGACTAATACATCATGTCAATTAGCACTGTCATGTATGCAAATTTGGCTCAGCCAGCTCCACTGTTGAGATTTCTGTATGCAGCTTTGTTGCTATCTTTCTGTCCTCCTTTCAATAATGTCTTACCAGGATCCTGCCAGAAGACCTTTGAGGTAGCATCTCTATGTTCTAAACAGAAGTTTGTTTGTTTGTTTATTTGTTTTCGAAGAGGGGTGATAGCCACACTTGCCTGCAGATGTAAGAATACATATTTAGAATTAGAAAATGGTCTTGATTTAGAAAAGTGTTGGTAGTAGTTTCCCCTCTCTGGTCTGTGACCTCTCCAGTCACAGGTAGCTGGCTAAGTTTGCAGTACCAGCGGTGAATTCTCTCTTGTTGATCAGCTCGTAAGTGGCTGTTGGTTACTACTCTGAGAATATAAACATCACACTGTTGCCCCGTTGGGGATATCTTGCCAGGCTGGTCATTGCTGTAGTTGATCGGCTTCATGGCTGGGTAGGACCATTGACTGATGTCTCTCTTGGCACCTTGAGAAGCATCCTCAGATACTCTGAGAGCCCGTCCCCAGGGAGGTCAGTTCCAGCTCAATTCCTCCAAGTCCAGCATCTGAAGTGCATGCTGTCTTCAGCAATCCAGTTGTGCCTTCAAGTTCTCGGAGGCAAGCAAGGGCAACAGCAATGGCTGTTTTGTTTTGGGGGCTTTTGGAAGCCCCAACCAACTTGAAAGATAATTTCTTATGCCTGGCATTGGGGTTTTAGTTAGATAGTCAATGGCTTTTGGGGAGAGAATTGTTACCCTGTATAGCATGACTTTGTGAACAATAAGATAATGTTCTGCTGGCCAGTGCTACACAGATGGTAGAATGTTCTCAGCAGAAAGCACGGGGACATTCTGTCTCTGCCTCTCACCTTTCAAGAACAGATGTCTAATTGTAAACTAATGGTTGTTCTCTGTCTCTTTGCCTCTGTCTCCGTCTCTCTGTCTCTGTCTGTCTGTCTCTCTCTTCCTATCCCTCCTTCCCTTCATTTCTTTCTTATCTTGTTATTTCTTTTCTTCACAAGTCTCATAGTTGTTATGAAAGCATTAATTCAACCGAGTTATTTCACATTACTGAATCCCAGAAATGGGACCTCTTCCCTAGTATATGTATGTGTATGTGTCTGTGTGTGTGTGTATGTATATGTATATGGTGTATATGTATATGATGTATATGTATATACACACATTTACACACAAATTTACACACACACATTTACACACATACATACACACATATATACACATATATGTGTGTATATGTAGATAGATAGATAGATAGATACATAGGTAGATAGATAGGTAGAACTGGATTCATTACAATTCAAAACATATTTTTTTAACTCCTATAAGTCCTAAGAGACTATTTCCCCAAACTTCTTCTTTTATTAGAAACCTCCTTTGTTTGTTTAGGATTTCATAATTTTATGTTGTTTCTAATTATTTCGAGCACACTTACTCTGAGGGCATTTTGGGGTTCTTCCAGAAGGCTATGTCCCTATTGGTGGGCCCTGTGTGCTCATGTGATCTGGAGCCTCTAAGCCTCCGTGCAGATCCCACACCCATGGGCCACCAGTGCGTCAGCACTGCTGTGTCAGATTCAGTTTTCCTTCTTTATTTCTGACATCTAGAAATTTGTTGTTTCTTGGACTAAGCTCTGCACTGTTTGCTTGTGCCGATTACATATGCTCCTGCAGTTTGATTTCTTGGTAGAGGGAAAGAAGTGGAGTCTCGCCACAGTAGTTAATCAATTCCAAGTGTATTGCTTAGAAAACGATTAGCCCTTAATACAGTGATCAATGACAACGCAGAATTCTTTAGAAAGTTCTTGGTAAGTTTACACTGTAAATTCTGTCTCTGGGCTCGGGGGAGGGGCTCAGTGGGAAAAGGGGCTTGCTGATCAAGCCTGGTGACCTGAGTTTGAGACCCAGAAAGATGCAAGGAGACAACTAATGCCACAACGGTGTCCTCCTGTGTTCATGTGACACATGTGTCTGCACACAAACTCATATATACACGCACACACACACACACACACACACACACACACACACACACACACACACATAATTTCGAAGTTGCTATATAAAGGTAGATAACTTTGCTTGGTTTTAAGAGTAGAATCCCCCCTCTGATGTCAACCCCAACTCTATCTGTACTTGAGTTCCTTTTCCTTTTCTACCTGGGGCAGGAAGGGCGTGCCCTTCTTCCCACTGAGGAGACTCCCACAGCACAGGACTCTCTCTGACCTCACTCTCTCTTTCTGATCGCTCTGCAGTGACATCAGCACCTCCACAACCACACCGGGGACGACTCCTTCAGCTCTGTGGCAATTTGCAGAGTCTAGGGGAATCCTCATGGAAGCCCTTCTGATAATTTGGGCCCAGAGGATTCCTTGTTTTCAATTTCTCTAATTCCTCTGAATTGGGCCAAAGGAATGTTGAAATTTCCAGTAACCCAAAACCTCCACAGCTTGTCACACTTCAAACCCTGAGCTGGGCATCCAACCGAGAATGCAAAACACTTTTTTCACACTTCACTTCTGACCAAAGGAAATGTGGTATGTTGGCTTGGACTTTGAATTTCAATCAATTTAATTCAAAATAGATGAAATCAAAGGGTGCTTCCAGAACATCTGAGAGAGCCACCAAGTGCCCCACTGCTCCCACCCTGTCCTGGCAAAGCTGGTTCTGATTTTGGATGTTTTAAGTCCCCTTTTGAAGTTCATCCATGGTGTTCGAGCTTTGGCTTGGCTTTCATTCCTCACCACATTCTGCACTCCCTTTTCATTTCACATGGGAACCAGAGTCAGGAGAACCAATGGGGACTGTGGTGAAAAGGGGGTTAGCATCGTGTCCCCCCCACCCCCGAGAAAGAGATCAAGCTGGAGTGTTCCCTGCATGTCTGAAGTCAGACTCTGATGGACAGAGCAGACATTTGTTGGCAAGGGCATCGTTTATTGAGCACCTATTACATCCATCATGGCAGCGTCTCATGCTACAGGGAAAAATAAATTGCAGGTTTTGTGCCTAAGCAAGAGCCAGAAGTGTAACCAATAATTAGGATTTTTAAAAATGTGCTGAGCAGAGGATTCTGGGAGAACAGGAACAGAGGGGGAGCACTGGGGAGGACGTCAGAAGGGAGAAGATAGTTCATCAGGCTTGTGATCACAGCAAGGAAGGGTAGAGGCTACAGAAAGCTGAGGCCAAGGATGCTGAGGGTAAGGACGGGGGCCGCTGAGCCAGGGACAGGGCTGGACTGGATTGAGCAAGATCAAGGTGAAAGAATTCCCAACCAAACAAAACCAGGCACTGAAACCAAACCTAGGGACCATGGCAAAATCTATGATCTTTCTGATAGCGGCAAAAGCGATAGCAACCAACAGTGTCCAGAATTCCCCTGTGAGCCAGGACCTACCATGAAGAAAGCCATACTCATTTTTAAAAGAGTTTATTTTCAGTGTGTGTGTGTGTGCTTTGCCTGCATGCATGTATATGTGTGAACATGATGTGCCCAAGGATGCCCAAAGAGGGCACTGGATCTCCTTTCCAAACACTGGGATTACAGAAGGCTGTGTGCCTAAGGAACTAAGTTCGAGTCCTTTGCAGGAACAGCAAGGCTCTTAACCACCAAGCCATCTTCACTGCCTCCCAAAGCCATCGTCTAATAACTTTCCAGGTGCCCACACAGTTTCCAGGACACGCTGGAAGGAGAGGCTGTCATTTGCAAGGCTATACTCCAGACAAGGGACCTGAGCTGAGAAAGGATTTGCCTACATTACCCAGGGTCACACAAATCAGAAATAACACTGACACCATGGACCCAAACTTCTGCAGGCATTGCCTTGTCTCCCATGGTCACTATGGGGCACAGATGACATTGGCAGCCAGGCACCGGCACATGTCCCAGCCTCACCAATGAGTGCAGGGCTCAGCTCAGCTTCAGGGGATAAGCGAGGTCTGTTTTGACTTATTCCAGTTGTCTTGTACCCAGGCTCTTGGAATGAGCTTCCCGACCCAGGAAGGAGCACCCATCCTCAGGGGTGTTCTAGAAATGCATGTTCTTCAGCTTCTTCCAGAGCTGCTCAATCAGAAACCCCGAGCTGGGCTCACTCCTCTGTACTTCAGCAAGGCCTGAAGTACGGGTGTTCTGGTAAGTGCTCGAGTTTGCAGACCGCGGACACCTAATCGTCTCCAGGGCAGGGAAGCGACCAGAGCTAGCTGAGCCTACTGATAGATGGTCCTGACAGTGAGCTCTTAGCCTAAGAACCAGGGCTGGTGACTAATGACAGAATGAGGTGAGGAGGGAGGAGACACTGAGGACTGTGGCCAAGCGTGCACTCTCTATGGCGCTCTATGACACAGCATAGCAGTAAACAACCTGCACCAGCTGCACCTACTAACAAAGCAATGGTTCTCAATCTTCCTCGTGTTGTGACCCTGGAATACACTTCCTCATGTTGCAGTGACCCCCAACCATAAAACTGTTTTTGTTGCTACTTCATAACTGTGATTTTTCTATTGCTATGGATCATAATATAAAGTATCAGATATATAAGATACCTGAGACCCCCAAAGTGGTCATGACCCACAACTTGAGACTCCCGATCGTAGAGCAAACCAAGACACCATTGAAAGCCTAACTTGAAACTCCAAAGCACCCACCTTTGTCTCCACCGATGCACTGGCTCTCTGCCCGGCGTTCTACATCTCCACCCCCGTGTCCCTGCCCCTGCCACTGTCCCCTGCCCCTGCCACTGTCGACTTCGCAGTGTTATTTTACAGAGAGGTAAACTGAGGTGAGCAGAGGTGATGGAGCTGAGCCAGGCAGACAGGGAGCAGACATGTGATGCTCAGCGAGGTCCACCTCAGTAGCCAGCTTCGGTTTTTTTGTCAGAGGGATTTCAAATTATCTTATGTTCTGGTGATATTGTGAATGAAATTTCAGTTCAAACACAGACTCTGTAAAAGTCAAATTCCTCTATTATCCTGATACTTAGAGCTTCAGGATTATTCCTCAAGAGAACCCATCAGGGGCAGTGCCCCGTCACCTCAGACAGCACAGGAAGGGATACGTGAGAGTCTGCGTGGTCTGGACTTTTGCATGTGAGCAGCATGTAGTGTGCATGGGCTTCTTTGCTTTGTTTTACGCATATGATGTGTATCTCACTGTGTTTCATGGTGCTACAAGAGGTTCTGCCTCATGGTGTATTTATACCGTGCTGGACGCCTGTTTTAAGGTTTTGACCATGTCATACATATGCCGAATGCATTATGGTGACATCTCTGCCCCATTGCTCTCTTTTATGCCCCCTTCTCTTCCTTCTGAACCCCCTTTCTCCTCCATTATTCCTGTCTTACTTCCATGGCTTTTTATTGTTTCATTAAATAAGTTTAGTTGGGGCTTCCTGAATGGTTGTAGATTAGGGAACACTTGCTGGACAAAGAGCATCACGCCAGTGGCTACATCACCGAAGAAAAGGCCCGTATAGCCTCCGCTGAGAACAATCCAGTGTCTATGTTCCATCTAGCATTCCATAGCCAAATGTACTCTCGGTTAAACACCAGCCCCTGGAAGTCAGGTTTTCTCTTTGTCTGCACTGGGGTGCCCTACTTTCCTATATGGAGATGTTCCTACCTCCCCAAGGCTGGAAAAGACTGAGCAAGAGAAACCTGGACCTGGAGCCCCCAGGTCTAAGGGGATTGCTCATGGCTTCCTTGGCCTCCACAGCTGCCCCTGGCTTGATGGAAAGGGGGGTGCCTCTACTGAAGTCCTGGGATCTTACAGCTTGTGGCCAGCTGCTGTGCCCCAACACACTGTGAATGAAGGCATTGTTTCTATGCATCTCCGCAGAGGTTCCACACCTTGCTCCATTTCCAATAACATGTCTGGGTCTTGGAGCAGCTGGGTGCTTTGATGAGCAGGCCTTCACCTGCACAAGGCATCAGCAGCAGCGCCTGTATGGAAGCTTCCAGAAGTCTGTTCTGCTCCACAAGGGAATGCCGGCCGAGAGATCTCTGTTCATGCATTACATGCAGAAACACATGTGCCCCGGGAAGGCCATGAAGCTCAGGCCAAGGCAAACATAAACTTGCTGGAACATGGTATGAGCTTTTGCGTTTTATTTCTGGGACTCTGTGGCTCTCAAGGGTGAACTCCGTGGATGACAGCTTCTTGTCATGATGTCAAAATGTTGGGCGCACCTAAATCCTCCACACCCAAACACCCAATCCTCTGGACATCTTGTCAAATCCTCCTAAGACTTGATAATTAGTTCCAGAGAGAGAGAGAGAGAGACATACAGACAGAGAGAGAGAGAGAGAGACAGAGAGAGAGAGAGAGACAGAGAGAGACAGAGAGAGACAGACAGACAGAGAGAGACAGACAGAGAGAGACAGAGACAGAGACAGAGAGACAGAGAGAAAGATACACACACAGAGAGATGGAGAGAATGAATACTTTCCCCTACGCTCCCTAGACTGTGAGACACACAAGCCTTTGCTCACGTTTTTTCATAGTGGGCACCCAGCTATTTGATTACAGGGACTACAGGGACATTTTCCATATACCCAGTACAGAAAGAGAGAGAACAAAGTGACAGTCCTGCCTACCTCCATAGCAGGGAGGCTGTGTGAGAATTTAAAGTTCGTCCTTGGTGACTTTGCTGACTTATGGCAAGCCCTTAGATGAGTGACTCTTCGGTCGATTGTGTCCCAAGCAAACATCCTTTGTCTCAACTCATCTTTGCCATGCTGTGATTGTTCTGGGTGAAAGAGGGGTGCAGTGCCTCAGAGGAGGCCCAACTGGGAAACCACGGTAGCTCTTTTGATTAATGTGGCCGGTTAAGCTAAACAAAGAGATCAGCCATTACTAGGTAAAAATCAGCCATTCCAGAAGCCCCCATGAGACCTCTTTCTGGATTCAAAACAAATTAAATCTCCAGGTTGAGGGGGTGGGGTGGCCATGGACTGGGGAAAGGCACTGCAGAAAACAGGCCTCATTCCTCATTGCTGTGGAACAGAAAATAGGTCATATTTTATGGAAGCCAGTCAGTATTATGTATCTGTAACATTAAATCCCATCTTACCTGACCTTAAGGTCACACTTGCCCTGGGGTGTCCATATCTACAAGCACCATTGTCATTGGAGGGGCAAGGGTGATCCTCAAATCTTCACTAGAGGTTGGGAAAGATTAAGGAACGCTTAGAGGCCTCCAGCAACTGTTGAGACCATCCAAGGTAGCGTCTTTGGTTCAGGAAGAGACTGTAAGCCTTTGAGTCAATTTCTTCGCAGCAGAGATGTCAGCACCCTGGGAAAAGACTGGCAAACAGCACACATGCTTGTCACAGAGTATGGTGGGTAGCATCCAACATGAAGATGACCACATTTTCATTCTGTGGTGAGACAGCAAAGGCTCATCAGGGAAGACTCATAGCTGATAGACAGGGAGCAGCTCTGCCTTCAAAACCCACATTTTTGTTGAGCTGGTCCACGGAGGCAAAGCTGTGTATCCTCAAACACTGACAAGGAGTGTGTCAGAAGATGTGTGCAAGGTCAGCCACATGCTGAGGTAAAAGGAATAAACCCAGGGAGCTGGGGATGTAGCTCAGTTAGTAGAGCATTTGTCTAACACACAGCAAGCCCCAAGTTCAACTCCTCCCCTTCCACCTGTCATCCCAGCACTTGGGAGGCAGAGGCAGGAGGGTCAGGGTTTACAGTGAGCCTTGGTTACATCGGGAGTTTGAGAACAGACATCCCCTGAGTTGTCTAAGCCCCATGTTTTATTTGTTAAGCACAATTATTATGAGAAAAGGTAGGGTAGGAGAGAGTCTGGGGGAAAGAGGAGAGAGAGAGAGAGAGAGAGAGAGAGAGAGAGGAAGAGAGGGAGAGGGAGAGGGAGAGAGAGGAGAGGGAGGGAGAAGGAGAGGGAGAGGGAGAGGGAGAGGAGAGGGAGAGGGAGAGGGAGAGGGAGAGGGAGAGGGAGAGGGAGAGGGAGAGGGAGAGGGAGAGGGAGAGGGAGAGAGAGAGAGAGAGAACAAATTTTATTTTACAAATTAGGAGCTCTCCCAAATGAGAGGTAGTCTCAGGGGGATGTCTCCCTGCCTGATCAATTATCTTTACCAAATGCTCCTCAAGGCCACCTTCCTCTTATCTCCTCCACTCCAGCACCCTAAAATTCAGTAGGAGTCTAAGGAAGTAACCCCTTTAAAGAGATATCCTCAGGGAAGCTGAGACCTAAGGCTGGGTCACCAGGATCATCACAGGTTACCTCCCTTAAGAAACACATATGGGATTTGCTGGTGAGTGTTTTGGCCACTGGACCCAAACTCTAGTCATCTGGGAAGAGAGAGCCTCAGTGGAGGAGTTGCCTCTGTCCTGCCCATGAATACAGCAGTTTCTAAGCTCGCTCCTGAGCATCCTTCGCTCATGGGTTCAGGTTAGCCTCCCCTTGACTTGACATTTTCTGTTGTCTGTGTCATTTTCACACTGAGGTCCACAGATGCATCATGGGATTGCCAAGGCTGGGGGTGGGGGGGACTGCTCCCTTATCTGAGCATAGCGAGACAGGAAAGACCCAGGATGTTTCTTGATGCCTCCTGGGAAGCCCTTCCAGATCTTAGCTTTGTCTTCTTAAAATGGGGATAGCGCTTGAGGAATCCCTGCATTGCCGGCTCTGTAGGTTGTCCTCCTCAGGGTCTGTATGCTGCGGAGCTCCTGGAAGTGAGGGTATTGGCAACCCTTAGTAATTCCAGAGGGATCAAATGGCTATTTTTCTTTTTCTCAGTTTTCTGGAATTTGGCTGAAAACACTTTTTCCTGGCTTTCTGTGACTTTGGGGGCAGCTGTCAGTCTGCCTAGTGCTTTTTACCTCACCTATCAAATGAAGACGCAAATGGCTAGCTGTGTCACAGACATTTCTTGGGTGCCAATCCAAGAACTGGTGCTTAGGCCTCTCCAAACCCTGTTGGCAGAGCTCTGTGAAATCCAAGCAGGAGGCCTGTCACCAATAGCAAGACTCTGGTTGGGACATTTGCTAAACCCTCAAGGTCTCTGCCACCCAAGGGGGATGGTGACTGGGAGCCTCCAGTTGAGAGCTGGGGACTCCAGGCCAGGCTCAGAGGAGCTGAATTCCAAGGCTCTTTGGTGACAGAGCTGCTGCCCCACTCCTGGCAAAATCGCCAAGATGGCTTTACTTCAACCCTTTACTCTCAAGATCATTGCCAGCACTTCCACGCCATGTGCACATCAGGGGAAGTTTTACTCCTATGCAATATTTTTAATTGTGACTTTTACCTTGAACAGAACATAAACGGCGTTTATTCTTCCTAATTTGCTTTATTTTTGACGGTTTCACATGTGTAAACAATGCACGGGCTGTCACCCCCACCCCCACCCCCACCCCCCATCCTGCTCATTCCTTCCCCTCACACCAACTCCACTCTCCTTGGCTTTCAGGTCCCCGCTGCTTTCCCCTGTTCTTTGGTGGGGGCTGAGTGTGAAGCAGGTCTCGTACATGTGGTCATGGCTACTGTGTGATCTGATTGTCAGAGCCATGTCATGTCCAATAGACTGCCCCCACAGACCCCACCCCAACCCCATCTTCTGTCTCCCATCTTCTGGGCTAATGGAGGGAGTAACATACAAGCTCCACATAGAAATAACTACTCAACAGTTATTTAGTCTAAGCACTCTGACCTATGGAAATTCCCTACCCTGAGCACCACACATTGTCAAAGGGGGCCTTCCTGTCAAGCCGGACTCTGCAGCAGGTCTGTGGGTATAAATACAAGCAATTAGAAGGCAGTGTGAACGCATGTTGATGGAATTTTTCTTTGTCTGAAATATGTACATAAGTAAGCTTCCTCCCCGCTTGGGGAGACGACTCAGAGGTTAAGAACACTTGTGCTCTCCCAGAGCACCTAGGCTTGGTTCCCAGCACCCATACTGAGCAGCTCATCACTCCATTGTAACTTCTGTCCCAAAGGAGCCAATACCCTCTTCTGGATTCTGTGAGAACCCACATATGGCCTACACACACACAAATACACACACACACACACACACACACACACACACACACACATAAGTAAATTTCTCCCAAGTGCGGTGATGCACATCTTTAGTCCCAGCACTTGGGAAGCAAGGACAAGAAGATGTAAAAGTTCAAAGCCAGCCCGATCTTCCTAGTAAGTTGCAAACCAGCCAGGGATTTATACTGAGATTCCAGAAAAAAAAATCTTAAATGTAAGGCATTTCCTATTTCAGGATTATTTTATAAAAATATAATAATGTACAGTGTTCTGAGAAGCAAATTATTATGCACAGCTGAGCTATAGAACTCAGGATTTCATATAGGCTGAGAAACAAAGGTCACAAGAACTTTCTGTTATTCCCTAAAGATTCACAGGGCCTGCGTCTGGTGCTAGGTAGGAGGCCGCCTTGGGAGCAGACCCTGCCCGTCCTTTTGTTCTGAGTCTGGGGTTGGCATTGTGGTCCTATCTATTATGAGACGTGCGATGCTGAGCGATTCGCCATTGTTTATTGATTCTAAGGCCATATTTTAGGAAATATTTTAACAGCAGAAACAGGGTGTACCTCACAATTGATGGCGTCTTCCAATTACAACTGTCAGCCTATTTTTCTCCCCGTGTTACATAAAGCAATAACGCCTATTACAATGGATACGGCTCGCATGTGAGGAAATCCAGGAGCTGCCCTTTCTGCATTTCAATTTCCATCTCTGAAAATGGAAAAATTGCTAACATGCCATGGTTGAGGATTACAGTAATTAATGGATTTAGTGGATTTCCTAGGATGGGCACTCAATAAATGACATACTGTTATTACCAGCACAATAACTTATTAGTACTCGCTATGATTTCACTGGAGATCCTCTGCTCGTGATGCCTCTGCCCGCTATGGGGAGGTAAAAAAAAAGAGAGAGACTAGATTGATAAGAGTTGGGTTATTTACTCAAAGCAAAGACCAATTTCAAACACAGCGCCTACCTGCTTCTTCCAGAATTATCACTCACTTCGCTGAGGCTACTCAGTCGCACAGACATGCACGCCATACATGATGTTACTCGCAGACAATGCAGATCCAATAGCTTACAACCTACGAGTCCCTGACTCATCTCTGAATCCACACAGGGATGGCTGGAGTTACTAGGCCCCCACCCACCCTCCCAATCCTTGCTACTGGCTCTGCACAGCTTTGGAATAAGGATATTTATTTCCAGGTGCCTCCAAAAGCTGTGGTTATTTAATCACCCCGTATCCCTCCCAGTAATCACTCTGAATTGCATTATGCAAGTCAGCAAATCCCACTCACTTTAATATACATGAGCAAGTCGGACGGATATTTCTCACTGAAGGTTTTATGGAAAATTTTGCATTTATTGATTTCCCTCTTAAATCTTATTCTTTAAATACACCCCCCATGTAGACACACATGTGTGCATGCATGCACACACACCACATATGTGTGTGTGTATATATATATGTGTGTGTGTGTGTGTGTGTGTGTATATATATATATATATATATATATATATATATATATATATATATATATATATATGTGTGTGTGTGTGTGTGTGTGTAAATGGTTGCCATGGCCGTGTTTGTTCGACCTAACGAAAACACAGCATATTGACAGCATTCTCTGTCATCCCCACATTTCACCTGGAGTAGGAACTGTTTGATCTTCCTAAGCTTGCAGAGTACATCAGTTCACAGGGGTATCTTTTATTCATGCACATTAAAATAAAGACAACCATATGCAGGCTTTCTACAACTGGCAAAGAGGAGAAACAGAAGCAGGGGGCTGCATGCTGGGCTTGACTCGCCCTGGCCACACCCCAGCTCATGTCTGTCTTTCTCTAGGTCCTTACATTATCAGTAGCCAGGGCAGACTTCAAAGGCTTGTTGAATTGGCAATGTGGCCAGAGCTCACCTCTCTTTGGTTAGGGGTCAAAAGTCTAAGAACTCAGGGCGCTCATAGGTTTGCAGGACAAAACTAGAGAAAAACAAACAACAAACAAAAGAACAAGAAACATTCCGAATTTTCCCATGGAATCAAGTTCTTAAAGGGATGGTGGGGATGGGGGAGGGGCGAGGAGAAATAATTCTCTTTATCCCCCTGTTTTGTGAGAACCAAAGTATTGACTATGCAGGTTTCTGTAAGAACTAAGTAATAATTGCAAAAAAAAAATCTACCTAAGATCTAGAGAGATGGCTCAGAAGTTAAAGGCACCTGCTGCTCCTGCAGAGGACCTAAGTTCAGTTCCCAGCACCCATGGGCTGTCTCATAGGCCCCGGAAACTCCAGTTCCAGGGGATCTGACACCCTCTTCTGACCTTTGCTGGAACCAGGCAAGTGTGTTGTTCACATTCATACATTCAGGCAGACATTCACTCACATAAAATAAAATAATAAACTAAAATAAATATACCTAAGTCCAATATATACAGAAAGGTGATGGCGTGGTCCTGGGCACAGCTCCAGTGCCTCTTTGTTTTATTTCAGAGCTTTGGCTTTGCGCTTCCATCCTGCAGAAATAGTGGCATTAAATGACACGTTTGTGATAGATTTCAGTTTACTGTGCAAACCATAAAAATACCCAGCTGTCTCATTCAACAAGAATTATCTGTTGCTGTTGGATGCTATTTTATCTTCTGAAATCTCTGGAATCAAAAGCATTGCCTGCCTCTCGGTCTGTCTTGGAGTAATGTACTCCACATGTCAACTGCATGTCTGAGAATCTCTCAGGAGGCAGCTGGTCCTGTTGAAACCCCGTGGCTTCTGGATCACGCGACCGTGTCCCTGCCTTGGAGCGTGGGGCTTCATGTGGCCAGTGAGGCGGGTCCGATGGAGTTCCCTAGGACACCCTGATGTTGTGTATTCCCCATGGTCCTCGCCTTTCAGGAGGAGCACCATGGAGATTGTTCTCTGGAAACCCCTATCCTTTGCTGTGATTGCTATGAGCCCACTGGCAACAGATTAGGCAAAGGATGACCTCTGATCGCATGCATGTGCCCCACTAGGTCTTTCATGCCGATCAGCCTTTCCACATTCATTTTGAATGCCACATAAAGTCTTTTGAGGGACTTGGATTTCTAGCCTGTTAAGCTAAAATTATGTAAATTAGCTTTTTATGTTCTCCCAGGACACGTGTGACAGTGTGACAGACAGAATTAGATGTGTTATCAGAGGAGGCAAATGAGAGAAGCCTTATGACAGGCGAGGTCACCCAACTGGTACTGAGAAGACGTCTATGGCAGGATGATGTCTATGTAGACCAGTTACAACGGTCACCTTGATCCCCCACCCCCTTTATTTTGAATAGATAAGGCATCTGTCCCTTCAGGAGATGTGGGTGTGACAGCACTTTGGAGCTGAGCCAGCACCTCAGCTCAGGTGGAGGCTCAGACCTGTCTTGGGATAGTGGCTTCTTTGGGTGCTCAACTCCAGGGAAGCACTCTTTGTTCCATTCCCTGAAGTTGGAGTAGCTTCCTGAACTGCACCTTCTGAATTCTGTGTGCTGGGAGAGGGGAGATGGGGAAAGGCCAGAGAATTTGATTTCTGGTTTCTCTTGTCACCACACTCAAGCCACTGGGCCACCTCACCCAGGCTTTCTCCTTTAGCAGCCAAACCTCATGGCAGCCACACTCCTTTGTACTCTAGCCTTGTAGATAAGTAAACGAAACCCAGAGAGCCTCGTGCCCTGGGTCTTGTGTCTGCTAAGACAGTGATGGCATTCAGTTTCAGATTTTATGTGATGACTGACAGTTCCTTGTCATTTCTGTCCCCCTGTACCACTGTATGCTGTGATGAAGAAGGTGCAGGAAGTGTCCCAAGAGCCCAGGCTTAACTTCCTCTGCTCCCTCAGCAGTGCACATGGGGCAGCAGGGAAGGAAGGGCCAGAGGCAGTGAGCGTGAACGTTCTCTCCTGGGAAAATGTTCTGTGACTTCTGTGCACTTGGGGCAAAAGGTTGAGAGGGATGGCTTCAAGGTTGACATATGAAATAAGCCTGTGCCATAGAAAGACTAACCAGGCCAAGCACTCCAAGGAAGGGACAGAGCCTCTGCTAGACAAGCCTGCCATGGGCAAACCGAGGACAGGCTGTGGGTGCTCAGAGTGGGTTGTGACTCTCCTGGGCCAGCACCATTGAGCTCATCTTGATTATTCCACTGCCATTTTCAGAAGAGCTTTCTTCCCTTATAAATTGTCTCTTCCTGCCACTCTTCATGTGCCCCTTCTGAGCTCTCGTTCTTCAAGCACACATGAAAGAACTTGGAAATCCCAGCCACTGCCCTTGAACACTGGACTCATACTCTCTGGAGTCTATTGATTGTCACAAGTCTCCTGCATGGCTTCCACTCCTGGGTGAGCCAAGCCAGCTGAAATCCTCACCTGTGTTCTGAAAGACGGCACTTCTCTGTTTGAGTTTGGGGCAGAAGAAAGACACTGGACTGACTCAAGATGGAAGAACAGATTACTTCTTGTAGGAGGCGGGGGGCCTCAGAAAATGGCCCATGGTAGACAGGGACTCTCCAGGGGAGTGGTCAGCATAGTAGCTCCTTTTGTTCCAAGAATGTCCCCAAGTATATGGCATGCAGAGCGCTGGATTCTTTTAGCAACACACACACACACACACACACACACACACACACACACACACACCCCTCTGCCCTTCAACAACAGAATGATTTTGATGCATCTCTTAACTAACCAAAAGTAACATCTTGACAATTTTAATGGACTAATTATACACTCCTGGTCATCTTGAAAAGTGCCCATTTTGGGTCATTATGTCTTGACAACTGTAAAGGTCCTCAGCTGGAAAATTAGGAATCAGACAGGGAATTTCAATGACTCTGACCTTGGGAAGTCCACAGCCGTCATTTTCCTTCACAGAGGAAGTCCATGAGAAGCAGAGGGAGCCCTGGAGGGATGGGGGTAGTGGCTTCAAAGTGGCACTAAAGCTCAGCCCTCTACCTGACCTGTGCACAACTGGAGAAGCCCAGGGAAGTGCATCAGGCACCAGGGATCATCGGCCATCCCTGAACACCAAAGTAGCAGACTCCCAAATGTGCCTAAATTTTTGAAATCTGAACACTCAAAGGCCTGTCTCCTGTGACCATCCTGTCTCCTGTGACCATCTGTCCAGGGTCTTGCTCAGGCCAGGCTGTGTGTCGGTGAAGGGCTCCCTGGTTATGCTACCAGTTCACTTTGTTCACATCCAGGTTCAAATGGATTGCCCTCTGTGGTAATAAAGTCTAGGGAGTTCTGCAATCAGGAGGTCCCAGAATGCCAGACCTGTGCCTGAACAGGAGAACCCGAGGGAGGGGGCAGCTCTGAGATCACCTCTGAAAGCTTAAAGAACACCACAAGACTGAGTCTGAAGGCCAGGCACCTGGACTGCTACCATGGAAGACCACAAAGGCATCCTCAGTTCAGAAGACAGGGCGATGGTGGGCATACTACTGCCTTGTGTTCTGTCTGTTCCCATGTGACTCTATGCTATCCATACTGATGACCGCAACACTTCCTTAAGATGTGAATGGCAATGACGATGTCCTCTGAAAACGCTGCACAGGCTCGCCCGTGACCTCAGCCAGGTATACACCTGAAGTTCACACTATCGTCAGGCAAGTCCTTTGTTGAACCCCGCAGCAGCAGAGAGGCAAGCAGGGCATCTCTTCAGAGATACAGCCATCTCAACAACAGATTGGGGTAGAAACTCTGGAGATCGTGGGGGCACAGCAATAGCCACCACAACCAATCCTAGACAAGTGTCTCCCAAGCTTCGGGACTCCAGACCAGACTCTTTAAATAATGTCCTCATTTCTTCAACAAATGCTGGACACTGTTGTTGAAAATATTTAATCCCAATGGGAGGCTTTTACTCTGCTTTTAATTATGCAGTTCCCAGATAGAAGACACACGTGACCTTAAGCCTTTATCAGCATCAAAGCCGAGCAGATATCTCTCCTCTATCCCATTCGAATCTGCTTTCCTATTGATAACCCTGACTTATTACTCACTGTGTTCCATCTGGGCTGCTCTTAACTCCAATTGGCCAGCCCTCGTGGACATGATTTTAACATTCTTACTGTGTGGTATCTTCTCTTTCCTACCTTCCTCTCTCTCCTCATGGTCTCCTCAGATTCCAAACCCAGGAACCCCAAGGTCTTCCCCTTGTAATTCCGTCCAATTGTAGGCTGTAGGCATTTTTATTCACCAAACAGAGATAAGTTGTGGACGAAGAGCAAAGTCACAGTCACATAGCGTTACTTGGTCACTTGGGTCTAGTGCAAACTCTCTTGTCACTAAGGCAACCTGGCTTTGGGGACCAGAATTTAGCGTTACAATATAAGCAAAAGACGAAACCTCATCAAGACACTTAGGAATAAGATGACAGAAAGTCATAAACAGAGCCTGTCAGATCTGTCTTCCTGAACAACTATGTGACTCCCCACCCTGTCAGAGTATGAGACTGGCGTAGGACAACCCAGCTTGGTATCCTTAATACCATCCGAAGGCTTGATCTGTGGCAAGTAGCTGCCTTGAGTCGCAGCAGCATCCTTATCTTTCAGAAGTTTGCACATAAACTCTCCTGCCTGGGAGTGACATTATCAGCTTTGAGGGACTCTCTGTATGCCAGAGACATTGAGGAAGTACAATGACTGTGCCTGGGTCTTCTTCATGCTACCGATGGCTGCTGAAGTGGTACCTCCTTTGTTGCTCTGTGAGGGGCAGAGGGGCTTATGCTGACTTTCCACTGATCTTTCTAGTGTGTAAGGTTGAAAGAGGAAGTGCAAAGAGCCTGGGGCCTCATGGCGATCCAGCTTCAAATTCTGGATGCAGAATCCCCATCACACCGTCTTTCTACCAGACATTCTCCTGACTTTTGAGTTCTCCTTTCTCCCTTTAGCCTGCCCACTCCCAGCACCATGGCTCAGCACGGCCAGTGTCTGGGGACAGCTGCTGTGCTCACCCCATTCAGGACCCCACATCTGGCTCCAGGCATCCAGGGTTGCTCTTGTGGTTTGGTTTTTCATGTCTTGGAAAGCTCCCCTCGAATGGGATTGGTGGGGCTCTCTGGCCTTGGAGAAAGAATGCTTTTGGCCGTGGCCGTGACCCTATACCCAAGAGCCAGGCAGTTCAGAAACCAGACTCAGCTTTTCCTCACTGAATAAAGGGGTTATTGTTCCCAGCTGCCCAAGTAGACATGCCCTGCCATGAGCCGAACTTGAGCTAATAACCAGATCCAGGCTTAGGGTGGCGGGAGGTGGAAGGCCACGGTTGTTTTAACTTTTAAAACTCGTTTTCAGTTTACATTGCCAAGTGGGTAGGAAAATCGAGCCTCCTTTCCTCCCATACTTTCTTCAGTAGTCACCACTCCTACCCACCTTTACCCTCAATTTAATTTTTGTTTGTAATCTACAGAAAGCATCAGTGCAATATGGCTTCAGACTCAGGCTACCACAGGACTTGGGCTGGCTTGGCACGGACTCTGGGTTTGTTAGTGTGCTTCCCAGACCATACTTGACTCATCCTGGCTGGCTTGCCTGCTTATGTCTAGCCCCTTTTCTTCCATGTACCCCCTCAGTGGGAAGCAGGACTATTATAAAACTACCAATTTCAACTGTGTGCCCTGAATGTCATAGTTCACCTCCCAGCTGAGACATCATCTGACTGACCCATGTCTCCTTTCTTCCCAGATGTTAGCTCTCTAGACAAGAATAGTACAGTTGTCACTGTGAGGTATGGCTAAGATATATGGCATTACCCATAAAGCTCATGTGTGAACGCTTGGGCCACAGCTGCTCGTGCTAACGAGGGGAGGACAGATGTATTGGAGCACCAGTGGATGGTGTCACCTACTGGGAGGAAAGGGGTCACTGGAGGTGTGCCCAGGAGAGATAATCCTGTCCCTAGTGCCTCCTCCTTTTCCTCTTCATTATCTTTCCCCTCCTCGTCCTTCCTCCTGATCTTTCCCTCCCTCTCACCCTCCTTCGTGGCCACCATGAGGTAAGCAACAGCCTCTCCGCACATGCCTGCTGCCACCAGGGAAGTCTGCCCCACCTCAAGCCAGAAGCAATGGATCCAGATGACCGTGAGCTGAACTCTCTGAAACTGTGAGTCAAGAGAAACAAACCTGTTGTCTTGTCCAAATGGTTTCTCTCGGGCATTTGGTAGAGAGTCAAAACCCAAATAACACATAAAGGGCGAGCAGTAACAGTGCACCCAATTTAACAAAGCTTGTGGGCGAGGGCCTCTTCCGTGTTGACTCCTGACAATGCCATGGCTTGTGTGCAGAGGACCCAGGGACAACCTATTAGAGAGAACAGATCAACTTGAGACAGGTGCTTTGTCACTCAAAATGAGGGCATCATGAACGACCCAGGTCTGATGAACATCAAAAAACTCAAGTACGGGCAAGCCCAGCTTGGGCTTCTTGAATTGTTCAGTCACTCAATCCAAGACACCCAATAGCATGCTAAAATCATTGTCTAAGGCCTGCTAGCTTTGGGTTTATTTGTTACACAGCACTACTAGCTGATGAATTGGTCTATGGTGCTAACACTGGCTGTCCTTCTTGGGTTATTTGTCTTTTATAATGTCCCATTCTTGTGGTCCTCTGCTTATGTCCAGGTAGGTTGCAAGTCCATCACAGCACAGGTGTGTTGGTCCCATGATATCCCACGGGTGGGACCTACAGAACATGGTTCATGCCTATAAAATGCACGAGTAGACAATACAGGAAACAAGACAGGTCTGAATCCGCAACTCTTGCAACACTATTTTGTGACTTTGTTCTGGGCTGCTAAGTTCTTTGGGCATCAGTTTTCCTATCTACAAAGGACTAAACACAGCTTCAGAGTCCTTGGAGGGACTGATGTGTGTATCCCTTGCCCAGGGCTGTGTTGGACCACAACTCAGCCATAGCACTTTAATATTCTCTTTATCTCCCTCTAGTACAGTTCTCTTAGCATCTTTAACCACAGTTTTTGTGTCAGCCAGTGTGCATTCAATGAGGAATGTTTGACATGGAGATTAGCCTCTTCGGGCATTAGCCTCTGGGTCTTTGTCTTTTCTTCTGATGCTAGAGATGTCAGGAGACTCACGTCTGTGCAGACACACACACCCAGGCCACTCTTGCCATGTTCCTTGCACAAACAGAAGCATCAAGTAATGAGAGAATACAGAAGACAACTCAGCTCATGTTGCAAGCCAGGAAAGGTCACCAGGCACAGGGGGCTAAGAACCATGAACCCAGAAGGAGACGAGGCCCTAGAGTTAAAGCAGACAGCAAGAGTGTACTCAGGGAGTTGAGCCAAAGCGGAAAAGAATCAGACACGGTCTTTTTCCATGTAGCTGTAGAATGAAAGGGAAAGGTTTGGTAAAGACGAATTCTAGTCTAAGTTTAAATGATCCCAGCAGAATCAGAGGCCAGGACTTCTAAGGACACCTAGTCCTCAAGTCTCATGGGATCTTGGTGCTTCCATGTCTACCAACAGCACCAACCAGCTGAAATAATGAGTGTTGCCTGCATACCAAGTCTTCATGACTCAGCCACCGGAGTCAAATGCATCTGTCGCATAAGAACAACAGATCCCAAGTAGCACAGTTTGAAGCACAGAGGACACTACACAGGGCCCTGTCTTCCCATATTCCATATGTGGTCCTCAAGGAAAATCTCTTTTCATTCTTGTTTGAGACAGGATCTTATGTAAAAGGCTGACCTGACCTCAGGCTCTCTAAGTGGGTGAGGATGACCCTAAATGCCTGAGCCTTCTACCTTCTCCTTCAAAGTGTTGGAACTACTGGCATGTGCCACCATCTCTGGGCTTGTTCCAAACTCTTTGTTTCGTTTACTGAGACAGGAACACAGGCAGCTCAGGGTGGCCATGAACTTGCTACGGTAGGGCATCATCACCACGCCTGGATTATTATTATGCTTGCGTTTGGTAATTATGTTGAATTCTTTACTCTGCTGTATCTCCCATCATGCATATGGAGGCTCTCAACAGTGATGACTCTGGTCACCGATAGGACCTGTGTGAGCCAGAGCCATTGTGGAGTATCTCTGTTAATACTTGCACGAAAGCTACAGACCTGGCAAGCAACAGAGCTGAGCCCAGAACTCCTCTCTGAGTTCCCTACTCTGCAGCTCCATTGCTTGGCCAGTGGTGTGTGTGTGTGTGTACATGTACGTGTGCGTGTGTGCATGCGTGCGTCGTGCATGTGTGTGTGTGTGTGTGTGTGTGTGTGTGTTTACTGCTGTGAACAGACACCATGGCCAAGACAAGTCTTATAAAGACAATATTTAATTGGGGCTCGCTTACAGGTTCAAAGTTTCAGTCCAGTATCATCAAGGTGGGAGCATGGCAGCATCCAGGTAAGTATGTATAGGAGGAGCTGAGAATTCTACAGCTTCATTTGAAGGCTGCTAGCAGAATACTGGCTTCTAGGCAGCTAGGATGAGGGTCTTAAAGCCCATGCCCACAGTGACACACCTACTGCAACAAGGCTACACCTAATAGTGCCACTCCCTAGGCCAAGCATATACAAACCATAACTCGTGTATGTGTGTGTGTGTGTGTGTGTGTGCATAACTCTGTGTGTGTGTGTGTGTGTGTGTGTGTATTTGGGGGTGCATGTGTATATGTGACGGTGCTCACCCATGCATGCACATCTAGTGGCCAGAGGTTTATATCACATATTTTCCTCTGTATCTCTCCGCTTTATTTTTTGAGACAGGCTCTCACACTGAACCTGGAACTTCACATTTCACTTAGACTGGTTATGAGTAAAGCCCTTGGATCTCTCTCTCTCTCTCTCTCTCTCTCTCTCTCTCTCTCTCTCTCTCTCTCTCTCTCTCTCTCTGCCTCACTTGAGACCATTTACCTGGGTTCTGTGGATCTGAACTCAGGTTCTCATGCTTATGTAACAAGCATTCAGACAATTGAGCTACCTCGAGACACCATAGATTTATTTGGCTTTTAATCTGGTGAACAGTCTCTAATGGTGCACATGTTCAGATGAACAACAGTGAGGTGGGGCAATGACGGAGAATCAAGCCAGACAATGACATCTCATGGGCACTGTGAGCCATGGGGGAAAGCGGGTGATCAGTGAGGGAGGAGGTGATCTCTGCAGAGAAGAAAACACAGATGAGTGCAGGGCTGGAGTGCACACGAGCCAGACAGTGTCCTCAGGGTGGAATGGGCTCTGTGGAGCCATAAATTCCCCACCTTACTCCTGCATACAATCTTCATCCTATCCGGGTATCAAGTGTTACATGCATATGTAGTACAATTATACAGGGTGATATGGACAGCCCCACCCTACTCACAAAT
Organism: Mus musculus; assembly: GCF_000001635.26. Classification (NCBI taxonomy): domain Eukaryota; kingdom Metazoa; phylum Chordata; class Mammalia; order Rodentia; family Muridae; genus Mus; species Mus musculus. The sequence continues at coordinate 106,801,053 of NC_000078.6, forward strand.
GCCTGCTTGATGGTTTGGGACTCTGAGGAGATAGGTCCTTGGATCTAGGTAATGATGAGGGCTAGAGATGCCAGATGGTACCTCTGTTTTCTTCTACAATTTTTGGCCCTAGGGTTGGGGTAGCTGAATAAACTGTGAATGTTGCCCACTGTTAGGGTGCTCAGATATGCTGCAGAGATAGGCATGGGGAGGATGCTGGAAATCAGGAGCTTTCAGGGATCATACAAATAAAAGGCTTGACAGGATCCCAGAAGAACCTGGTGAGTGAGGTATAGGTGTCAAAAGAGCCCCATGGTGTGCTCCTCCCAGTGCTGTAGGGAAGGGATGTAATTTCAACCAGAGGGAAAACACAAGAATCACCTGCATTTGGGGGAGACTGCAAAGTTATTGTTTTGAGTTCATCTTCAAGTCCCTCTGGCTTCCTAAGGGTGTGTCCAGTTGCCAGGTGGAGCTATCTGTGAGCAAAGCAGAACAGAGAGGAGCTCTCAGCCTTCGTTTTGGTCTCTGAGTCTTCATGGAAACTTTAAGGAATGAGTTGCAACCGGCCTTTGTGGTGAGACCACATCTTGGAATCTCTACTTGGCCGGACTTGAGTTGGGCTTCCTGCATTCCCTTAGGCCCTCTGTGCAGTGCCAGGCAAGAGTCCAGTGAAGAGTACCTTCTGTCTTCCCTGTGAAATCACTCTACCACCTGGGTCTCTCCTTGTGTCCCACCAGACTTAAGAATGTCTCTCACCCTGGTCTGCCACCATTTTAGCCAGAGCCTCCGATCCCCTTACTGGGTGTCTCTTGGTAATTTTCCACCATTGACCCTTCCACCTTGACATCACTTCCCAGGTCTTAGAGTCATAATTAGAGTGAAGCTCTAACACTCTCTCTGGTGGAAAACTCCATTGCAATGGACCCTGTATACACAAGCATGGCCACATTTTATTGAGTGCGGTTGAGCAGTCTTGTCTGTGATAGCTCTCAGATGATGTAGGATGCATCAAAGTCTTCTTTATATCCCTCTCTAATAAGAAGGTTCAGGAAAAAGGCAGAAGAGATCTCAGAACCTTCTAGAATGTTCCATGTGGCCCTGCAGTCTCTAACAACCTCTTCAATGCCATGCCTCTGATTCTCCCCAATGCTTTGCAAGCCCAGTGCCAGCTGTGAGGATGGCCCCAGTCTTTGGGGTTCTAGGGCAGTGCTGGCATGTCAGACCTCTATCTGTCTAGACCAGATGAACTAACTGTGTTTGCTTGCCTGCTGCTTTCTGGGTCTTTATCCTTATTTACCAGGGCAATTTGGCCTACTTTGAAGGAGAGCAACCCAACAGGCTTGGTGATGGGAGGAAGAGATAAATGGTGGTGTCTCCCAGCCTGTGGCTTCTACGGGGTTCTCACGGCACCCACAAGGCATGGCAGCTGGGGCAGAGGCTTCTACAATGCAGTTAGGCCTTGGTTGTGGTTGGACTCACCTCTCTACAGTTGAACATGAGCTGATATTGGCAGATAATAACAGAAAGCCAGGTAGAAGTGGTTTGGCCTGGACTGGCTTTTCAGGAGGTCTTTGTTGCTTTCGGGGTACAGGAAAGAACTTTGTTGCATGACAGCCTCTTTACCATATTGTCAAGCTTTGCCTGGGAGGACTGTCTTGACTGATGTATGGCTGACCCATTGTCCTGAGTGGAGACAGGGAGGGGACCTGAGGTCACCTTTACATTTCTCTAGTCTCTACAAGGGCTAAATTAAACACATTGGGAAAGAAGAGGGTATTCATGTCCATTACAGTGTCACAGCTCACAATAAAATTGAGGCTCAGTCTCGCCTTGACTGGCCTTATGGTGGTATTCCTCTTTGCTGTGGGGACCTGAGCTATGCACTGTAAGATATGAAAGAGCAATGAAGATATCCCCTGGCAGGCACAATTTCCCACGCCTCATTGGGAACCCCTGGGTCCTCAATGAAGAACATCACATGGACAGCCTCTGAGCTCAGCACTGAGGGTTGCATCTCCCACTTCATTATCACCGCAACAAACGTCGAGGCCATTCGGTGATTCATGTCCTTCACACTGCAAGGGCTCAGAATCTCTGGGATGTCCAGGTTCATTCCTTAACTCTGCATAACGTGTGTCTTTGTCTGACAGCCAATCACAATAATGAAATGAAGTGCTGGGTAATCAATGTGAAAAGATAAAGGGTGTCTTTACGGTAGATTCCTTCTTTGCAACAGAAACATTCTCTTGAAAAGCCTAGTGCTTGTGAGAGTATAGCTGTCCTCAGTCTTGTCTATGTATGAGCTCACCAGGCAGTGCTGAGAACCCAAGAGCACTGGGTCTCAGGGCTACAAGCTCTGGCTTGCGAGGTCTGGGGGTGCTGTAATAAAGCCTTTTCTCCCAAAGTTACTTTTGGTCAATGTTTTGTGACAGCATCACAGAAACCAAACTGTCTTCACAAACCCCATTAAAGAACTGGAAAGTCGAAGACCTCCCCTCATCATTTTCAAGTACCCAGTTGCTTAGGACACACATTTACAAAGGAAGTTATTAGGACCATGTTGGGTTTGGTGACATTGTGAGTCAGGAGGACTATGGGTGACTTTCTAAAAAAAAGGATAAGCAAATATAGACTCTCAACGCCTTGGCACCAAGAACTGAGTCATTTGTCCTCAGCAATATCGACTAATGTCATTCAAAATTGACAGCGTAACAATGCAAGAGAGACTACCTTATATTTTTATTCTTTGACAGTTTCATATGAATATATAATGAATTTTTGTCATTTCTACTCCCTTCCTGACACTTACAGACTTTCCTACCTGCACTGAAACAACTTCCTCTCCTCCTCTCAAGACTTTTTGGGAAGGAGTGTAAGTGTACCTGTGTGTGCATGTGCACACGAGCACGCATGTACATGGGTGCATGCATTGTGTGTGTGTGTATGTGTGTGTGTGTGTGTGTGTGTGTGCGTGTACTCCTGAGTTTAATGACTTGCTTACATGATCATGAGTGAGATGCTATTTACTTGAGTTGGGCAAATTTGCAGTGTTTACATTACAGAAGAAAATGACATCAGAAAGAGAGAAAAGATAAAGAGACGCTGGGTAGGATGAGGCTGTACTCGGGTGCACCTCTGAGCTTGCTGCATTGTGCACCGAATCCATCTGATCTTTGTTCTGCTGTTCTTCTTGGCTTAGTCACTGAAATAAATATTCTTCACACTTATTATCTACTTGAACATCCTTTTGGGCTGTGGAGTTTTGTTATGAATGTGTTTTCTGTTTGTTGTCTTTACCTGGGAACATATTGGAATTATTTTTTTCATTAATTTATAAGTTCTCTTTCTAGATTAAGGATATTAATATCTTGTCTTTATGTTTCAGGCATTATTTGCCAACTTGTTTGTTCCTTTTACATTTTAGCATGTTTTCGACAGTATTTATTATCTCTTTTCTGAGAGTTAATAGAAAAAATATATTCATGAGCAAAATTTGAAAAGCAAAGATGGGAATGTGAATTCTGAAACAAAGTATGTTTTGATTCCTCAGAAATAATCATGACTACATTTTGGTGCATCTCTAGCTGCTGACAGGAACATGAGTTTTTTTTTTTTCTTTTTAAGAAATTGAAATTATATAGTGTTTGCTAGCTATATTGTAGCCTGTTTTTGTGAGTGTTCATTTCCCTAACCAATAGTCTTCTAAGGTGTGATATTTCATAGCTATGAGCTCTTCTGTTATAGAGTTGCTGTATATTATTTTAAATGGTTGCCTGGTACCCAGAATTCTTGATGCTTCCAAACATTACTCAGAATAAATACAGCAATGAGAACCCTTCAAGATGAATTTATCTGATCCTGTAGGTTGGATTTGGCCCTAAGCATGGGATTGTGAGGATCAAAGATAAGTCTATAATAAAAATGTGATAAAAGTAAGATAGCTCACTGATTAAGAATGTTTGCTGCTCTTCCAAGGAGCCTGAGTTTGTAGCCCACCCCCCCACCAACATCAGTGCTTCTGTAACTGATATAAACTGTCTGTAACTGAAGCTCCAGTGGCTCAGAGTTCCTTTTCTGGTCTCTCTGTGCACATGCTCACAGGTGGCATGTACACACATACACAAGCTGAATAAAGTCTGAGTGACATGTACCCACAACAGTCTAGAAGGTTCTAAGCACGGTGTAGCTAGCTCACCAATGCAATTATGCATGAGGCGAAGGGAAGCAACCATTGTCAGAGACCATAAGCCTGGTGAACATGCATCTCTGGCCTCACAAAGACTCAGCCAGATGAGTATTTCTCTGAGTCAATAGGTGACATTTAGGGAGGTCAGGATAGATGCCTGTGACCAGGGAGTCCAGGAGCTAAAATTTTGGAGGGAGCTACCCCGTGTATATAGTGTGCTGCTTCTGGAGAGACACAAGAGGGATCAGTTGATGGGGAACGTGGGGAAAACAAAAGTTCGAAGGTCCAGAGGAAAGATAAGTCAGAGGGCAGTATAGAGAAGGCTCTGGAGACCCTGAGAGGGAGAGAGCAGACATGTCCATGAGCGGGAATGATAGGAGCAACCCAGAAGGAAGACAGCCAACAGATTCACTGCCAGGATTGGCTCCCTGGTCCCTCGATTTCAAAGGTATCTGACATGTTGGCATCTGTAGCTGCGAGGGCAAATACAGAGGAAATGCCTGCCTGTGCAGCCTGGTGCCAAGCATTGCCCAGATAGCATCTGTTCTTTGAGGTGTTGTTATAGTCTCCTGGGGTCTGGATTGACCAAGGATGGGATCCAGGGCCACGCTATACATGTCAGTTCACACTGAGACTGGGCTTTCTTTGACATCAGGGATCATATGCATTGATGTGCTTTGGAAGGACTGTCCTATATCAGGGATATTGAGCACTCCCAAGGACCGGCCTACTTCTCCCTCACTTCTCTCAGCTCAGGGAATTCTCAAGAGAAGCTTTTCAGTGCTGCTTTTATTTTCTGTCTCATTTTGTAAGGTGTGCTGTAGAGCCAGGGGCCCCGTGAAAACATTTACCTGGAACTTAATATTCTGTGGCCATTTCCAACTTGAATGTGTTGAGATTAAGGAGAAGACATGAAAACATCACAGAGACCAAGGAGGTGCTATGAAGACAGGGTGTGTGTATGAGGGGAGGGACACCAGGCCTTGGCATAAGAAAGAGTTGGATTCCATTTCTATAGAGCCTTGCAAAGCATTTCAAATTCTTGGTGAGACAGCTAGACTCAAGGTCCTATCCCTAAGGGCTTCTGACTCTAGTCCCCAATTTGGATCATGGCTTTCAGCTTGTGCTGTGTGCTTTGACAGTGTTTATGTATATGTTCCTAAGGCCTGAAGAAAATTCCCTACTCTCTCTCTCCATGCTTGGGAAATTTCAGTCCATTTAAAAAAAAAACAAACAAAAAACAAAAAACAAACAAACAAACAAACAAACCAGAGTTAAGGGTCAGCAAAGACTCTTAGAAACAATTCCCAAGCCATAACCAGGGCTTTGCAGCCATTATGTGTTTTCTTGTGGGTTGCTCTGCCCTCAGATTTAATTGTTGATTCATTTCACGTGTATTTATGAAGCACTTGATGGGGCTGTTCTGAGAGCTGAGATTTCATAGATCAACGAAGCTCTCGGAGCTCACCAGAGAAGTTTCTCTGTGTGGCGGACAGTGTGATTACATAGACCTATAAGTGGCCAGAGTTCAGAAAAGAGATGTCAGTGTGATGCTTAGGCACAAATGGGACAACTTTATCACCCACCCTCCTCAAGGCTCCAGGTCCATCTCAGGAGAAAGGATGGAAATACTGTAAGGGCCAGAGACCAAGGATGACTGGAGGGAACAGTGTCTGGACATGAAGTCACGGCAGCTTTTGGTTATCTGAACATGATCTACACAAGATGAAGCCGGTCATGGAGGAGAGAGGGTTCAGGAGGACTTGCACCTATCTGAGGAGCAATGGACAGCTGATGGCTTCTATGGAAAGGAAAACCAGTTTTCTTCAAGGGCGTGGACCATGGCACACACTCCAGTGGATGGCCCCAGATCAAGGGTATGCACGAGGCATGGGTTAAACTTGAGTTTTTAAAGAGGTCATTATGTTGTGGGGGAGGGTCAAGAGGTGGGAGTGGATCTGGAAGGAGCTGAGGTGAGAACCTGGGGGTGAATATCAAAATGTTTCCTATGAAATTATCAACGAACTGGTAATTTTTTAAATAGTGGAAACTCATTGAATGATAGTTTGGTTATCTGATTTCTGCCTGCACAAACTTCATTTCTGGTAACAAACTGCTGAGGGATAGCTTACCTCTGACCCTTCTTTCCTCATGAAGAACCAAACTAGTGAAGACATGAATCATTTGTCTTAGTTACATTTCTATTGCTATAAGAAAGCACCAGCCAGGCGTGGTGGCACACACCTTTAATCCCAGCACTCGGGAGGCAGAGGCAGGTGGATTTATGAGCTCGAGGCCAGCCTGGCTAACAAAGTGAGTTCCAGGACAGCCAGGGCTATACAGAGAAACCCTGTCTCGAAAAACAAAACAAACCAACCAACCATCCAAACAAACAAACAAAAAACCACCATAATCAAGACAGTTTATGAAAGGAAGCATTCATTTAGTTATAGTTCCAGAAAGAATTCATGAAGGGGAAGCAGACATGGGAGGCAGTAGACAGCTAAAAAGTAGTAGCTGAGAGTCCACATATCAAACCACAAAGAAGAAAGAGAGAGAGCAAACTTGACCTGGTAAGAGTGTTTGGCAAACTCAGAGCTTGATCCCAGTGACATACCTCCTGCAGTCAAATCTCCTAATCCTTCCCAAACAGTTCCACCAACTGAAGCCTGGGCACTCAAATGCCCGAGAATCTGAGGACATTTTTTATTTGAACCACACTCCACTTTCAGGCCCCCACGGGCTTATTGTCATACTATAATGCAGAAAGCATTTAATCCAACTTCAAAAGTCCTCGTAGTCTTTCAGTCTTTTAGTGTAGTAGTCTATTGTTATGAGGAGACACAGTGACCACAGCAACTCTTATGAAGGAAATCATTTCACTGGGCTGGCTTACAGTTGCAAAAGCTTAGCTTAGTAACAGCATAGCAGGAAGCATGGTGGGCATTGTGTTGGAGAATCCAAGAGTTTTAGGTCCAGATCTTAAGGCCGCAGAAACAAAGAGTGACTTTCTCCAACAAGGCCACATCTCTTTATCTCTCTTAAGTAGCACCACTCCCTAATTGGCTAAGCTTTCAAATATGTGAGTCTCTGGGGTCATTCCTCCTCAAACCACCATCACATGGTTTTTGTTTGTGATTTACAGCTACAGAGGGGTAAGAACACACCACCACCATCACACCACAAAACATGGCAGCAGGCAGGCACAGAGGCAGGACCAGCCAAGACTTCACATCTTCAACTTCAAATAGGAAGCAAAGAGAAAACTCAAAATGGCAGAATTCTTTTGAAACCTCAAGGTCCATTCCCAGTGATATACTTCCTCCAGCTAGGCCACACCTCCTAAACCTCCCTAAATAACCACCAACTGAGGACCAAGCATTCAAATAGTAGAGGCTATGGGGGCAGGGCATTTGTCATTCAAACCATCACAGCATCCAAACACACACCCATAGCTGTGCCTGATACATCACTAGGGTTTAAAGCCAGCCAATGGAGAGGAAGAGGGACACTCCTTTAAGTAGAGGCCTGGGGAGCCCACAACATTGACACACCCATGTGATACCACAGGACATCAAGCCTATGAAAGAAATAGGCACAAGACACCAAACTATGAATCACACCATTTCATACTGCCTCACTTCACTGTATTGAGTTTAAGGACAGGTTTTAATACGCCTGTCCTGGGAGTCCCCACAGTGGGGAGGGTGTCCTGAAAAAGGAAGGTTAGGTGAAGCCTTCCCTGTGTTGAGAGACTCTGAGACTCATGGCTGGAAATGTACAAATCTACTCATCCCCTGATTTAAGAAAGCAGCAGCCATCGCTGTCTAAAGCAGCTGCTTGGGTACTGAGTAACGAAGACATCTTTAATAAGATCCAAAATCCAGCAGGATTTATTGATTGGGAGCAATTGCTTTTAAATACAGACTAGTAGGCCAGATTTATAACATTCTTTTTTTCCCTTCAAATAGTTCAGTTGGTTTGAATTAGAGACATGTAGCTGAGGCTATTAGCTAAAGCTAAGAAGAATAAACTTTTAACCAGAAATTTCAGTATACACCTCCCCACCCCATGCCACCACCACCACATTAAGAAAGTGTCACAGATCCCTCCGTGGAAAAGGGGCTTTTCGGGGCAAATCCACTGCTTAGGGAAAAGAAGACACACAGAAAACTAAGGCCATCATCCAAGCTGGAAACTTACTCAGCCAGCATCCTCCTGCATTCAGATGGACAGAGGCAGGGCTTATTCAAATAACTTGCTCACCAGGGCCCAGGCAGACCTGAGAAAGCATGGCAGCCCTCAGACCACATCCCACCGGAGGCGTGGAGCCCTGAGGGAAGATGTCTGTTGTACTTCTGTAAGTTCAGTTCGAAGAGACGGTGCTTCACTTCATAGCTGACAGGAAAAAACCCAGATATACTCCCAATTCTCTTCTCTCTCACCCTCACATAGAGCACCATAATAATTCCAATTTCTTTCTTATCTATCCCTCTTCTACACTCTCAAGATGGTGGAGGCTCTCCTCATGAGGTCATGCTTAAATTCCTTGGTATGGTTTGCATCTGAGGCGTCCTCCACAGGCTCATGATTGAGTGGCTCTGTTATTTCGAAGAGGCTGCAACACCTTATGGGTGTGTCTTCCTTTTTTTTTTTATTACGACTGACATTGTCATCTACAAAGTACACTGAGAACCATGCAACCATGTTCCCCAGCCCAATTTAAAACAAATTCAATTCCCCATAATTCTCTAAGGAAGTCTCGATTCTGCACTGTGGGATATCCATAGTTGTCAGGGGAGGCTGTAGTCCATTGGCTGCAGGTTTGATTCACGAGTCTAGGAGGAGGAGCCCAGCACCTAGGCACCAGGAAGACCCTTGAAAGGTGACATTCAACCTCTGGTCCTTGTTTGCTAAGTTCAACAAGCTTCCACCTCATGCTGTCACCTGTACAGACAGATCAATGCTGCCAGGCCTTACCCACCATGACGAACCTGAACCATGAGCCAAAGGGAACCTGCAGTGGGCAAATACCACAGGCCACTGCAATTAAACACTAGGACTGTTTTCTTTTAAAATCCCAGAGGCCCAAGGCCTAAATGCAAGCAGGGACATTTTCTTGTGTGGCCTCCATAGTATTTTATAGATGGTTCCCTGTGTGTGGTTGTGACATGCTTTCCCCCCACCTCCTTTCCCCTCTTTCTGGGGCTCTTGCTCTTCCCCCACAGCACTAGGGGTACAGATGCACGCCACTGTACCTAGTGTTTATGTGATTCACACAAGCCCAGGGACTCAAACTCAGGCCTCCTGCTTATACAGCAAGCACCACGACCACTGCCTCATCTCCTAAGCCCCCCCCCCCCTGCTCTTCTACTGAAGCCCCTTCCTTGGGAAGGGAAAATTGTTCAGAAACATCTGGAGAGATACAGCTGTTGTTTGTCCCTTTGGAATCTGCCATTCAGGGTAGTTTCTGGTTTTCTCCATTCCCTTCCTTGCTCTGGCTTTTGGTGAGGAAGCTCATTTTTTTTTTTCCTGGAAGAAGTAAGGGGAATGCTTTAAGTTTGTCAGGCACTGGGGCCAGCAAGATGGCCCAGTGGGTTAAGGTACTTCTTGCAAAGCCAAGCTTGAGCCCTTGTATTCCAAGGACCTGTATGGTAGATGGGGAGAACTGAGTCTTGCAAGCTGTCTTCTAACCGCCATATGTGTGTGCATGGCATGTCATGCCCCCTCCCAATGAATACATGTAATAAATCAAACAGATTAATTAGACATTGGCTTGTTCTCAACCTCTACCAGTACTGCACTCATCAGCCTGACTTATTTCAACTTTTTGAACAGTAAGAAGCTTATAAGATAATGGTCTAGAACCATGGCTCCCTCAACCCCATGGGAACCACAGCATCAGAGTGGAATGACACCCAAGCTCCCTCCAGAAACCCAGATGCTCCAGGAACAAAGGGCTTCTCAGGCTCAGACAGCAGAGCCTGATAAACCAGGAGATACACTCTCGTGTTTTAGAAGTTTGACCCTTTAACTTGGAAAGGCCTAAATTCTCATGACTGTAGTCTCGAGTCTTTCCGGGATTTAGCTCCTGAGATTTGAGCTTCAGACCATTCTCTCTGGGTTGGGCTTTGAGAACAAAGCACTTGGCATCTTAAAGTCATCTGTGTGCTGCATCTGGCAGGTAGAACAGCCTGTTCTGTGTCCTTTCACCCCACCAGAGTGCCTCTGTGTTCGGCCAGCCTGGGTGGAGACAGCAAGGGGCAAAAAGAGAGAAACACACCAAGTTCAACCTCTGTAGAGTGAGCCTGGTCATGAGCCCATTTCACAACTGTTGGGGGGGGTGACAAAAAAACACGTCTCCCCCCTGAGCTCCTGCTTGACTATGGCCAAGGCTCAGAAGATGAACTCCTTTCTGGGACAGGCACAACACACTCTACATCTTCTGGGTTAGGAACATGCTAACCTAGGATCAGATGAGGCAGCTTTTCCTTCTGACAGTATGGTGCTTCGTGTGTGAACATCCCTTCCCTGGCTTCTGGTTCCTATCTTCCATCTGAGTATAGCCATAGACAAAGAGATATGCCGACTCAGATCTAGAACCTTCCTTCCTTCCTTAAGCTGCCTTTGTCCGCTGTTTTGTCACACCAATGGAAAGGCACCAACTCAGCTCCAGAGTGAGCCTCCCTTACAAGCTGATCAGCTCCCATGAGTCTTTGGACCTCAAGACCCCCACCCCAAGCTGGAGGAAAATCCTGGCTCTATCTTTCTCAGAGTGGCTTTCATCATGAAGTTCTCTGTGCACACCACACAGCAGCTTAAATACAGAAGTGAGGTACAAGGGTGGGGGCTATGAGAAGAGACAGAGAATGGGGGATTCATACCACTAGTTTTCTACCTCCATGCCTGAAACAACTTTGGCACCGCACACACAGCAACTCCACGTCCCTTGAATTGAACTTGAATTGGGATTGGGCAAGAAATTCTTTGCCAGTTTTCTTCTCGTTCAAGATTAAAAGAGAAGCCTAAATACAGGCTGCTTCTATCATGGGGTGGAGTGCACATGATGTAAGCACACTGGCTGCTCACTTAGACTGAATGAGGTCACCACTCTGGGGGACACTTGATACCTGTGCCTCCATATAGCCTTGCCTTTTTGATGCTCTTCTGTCAGTCATATGACCCAGAGAAGATGGGTCAAGTCTTGTCTGTGCTTGCTTTTGAGTCCTCCTTCCTTTGCTGTCTCCTGCTCATGTAGCTTCTACTGTAGACCCCTAATCCATCTCTATCTCTTCCTCCAGCTCCTCGTGGCCCATGGACAGAATTTGATTTGAACCCAGCGTGGATAAATTGGAAGCAGTTGTGGAGGGCACACAACACACCCAGACTGTCTACCAGAATCAGAGAGGTACAAAGAGTGCTATATATCCCTCATGCCAACCTAAATCTTATCTGGTGCTTCCTTTTAGAATGTCCCCTTGGGCTGTCCCCAAGACGTGTCTACGCATCTCTATCAAAAGTTGAGTTTTCTCAATGCTGGCTGCACCTCAAAGTCTCCCAGAGCTCCTCTGAATAGGACTCATCTGTGTTACGATTCCACAAGCCACACTCTCTTGACCCCACCTCCCCTTTATCTATGAGTTCATATATCTCTTAATGGAATATACAATTCCTCTTGTCAATAGCAATGGGGACATTTGAGAGTAAGATCAGATGAGTGACTGCAGAGGTCTGAAGGTAAGAAAAATAGCTTTGGGGTCAACCTTGGTCCTGGTGGCTATGGTGGCCCAAGGATGGATCTTTTTGCTAAGTCTCAGAATAGTATACTTCCAAGCAGGGAATCTACTCAGATCATGTCACAGCTCAGTGATAGACAATAGCGCTTTCACGGAGCCTTGAGATGCTAGAAAAACATCACTTCCTATTGCAGGGCAGAAAGATCCCAGCTCGGTTCCACCTCACCTCCTCTTCAAGTTTTTACCATTTCCCAACTTGCTCCGAGTCCCAAAAGTCCCCTGTTCAGAAAATAGAAACACGATATTGATTTTGACAGGTGGGAGCTGTGAGGATCCAATTATATACCATAAAAACCTAAACTGAGGGGTGCCCCACGCAGGGTTTAATTCACTTCTTTAAACATCCATACTGTGCTTTAACACTCTGTGCTGTGTGGCTTATTAAGTTGCTGTGACAGATGAGGACACTGGTGTTGGGGATTCTAGAGTTCCCGCTCCCATGTCAGCTTGGTTCTGCATCCTTGACTGAATGCATACGTACCACCCTTCCCTGAAGCCAGAAAGCCCCTTTCCTCCTAAGGGTTCCACGGGAGAAGCCGGCCTGTGCTCAGCTCTAACCCGAGACTCCTTGTCAGACCTTACGATACTTTGCAGGTGGCACAACGGCCTCTCACAGGGATTGATCCTGAATCTATTTCCAAACTTGGGATCTCTCTCCTGAGCAACATAGCCTGACTGTGTGTGTGAACGTGGCTTCCTGCTCCTCAGTATAGATGAAGATGGATCTGGGGCCATACTCTGTAGGGGACTCTAAGGAACCTTCACGTAGTGAGGGCTGGTGGCAAAACATAGCCATGGGGTTTGCCCGAAGGATGATTTGGTGATTCATACCAGAAACTTATACATGCACTTTCCCTTTGATTCAGAGTCTCAAATTCCAAAGATGTTTCTTCAGCAAATACCGAAAGTCTTCTTAAAGAAATTCTTGTATCCAAGATCTCGGTATAAACAACTCCATCATTGGCTTATGCTGCTGGAATTCTAGAAACACAAAGTAAGTAGCTACCGGTACTGAAGCATTAGGGACACTAGGAAGTAGCCATAAACCAGTATTAAAAATGTACATTCTAGAAGGTTACCTGATGACATAAAACATCTCTGCAGTATTTTTGAAGAGTGGTTTTACATATATGTATATGTGTATGTGTATATGTGTATGTGTATGTGTATGTGTGTGTGTGTGTGTGTGTGTATGTGTATGTGTATGTGTATGTGTATGTGTATGTGTATGTGTATGTGTATGTGTATGTGTATATGTATATGTGCATCCACATATATCAGAGTCACTTCCCACTCGCTGTGTGGATTTGAGTGAATTCCTCAGGTTAGGGAGACAGAAGTCTATTTTAGTAAGAACATTTAATACTTGCACCATGAACTGCAGGTATCAGGTATCATCAATCATCAGCATCAATCAGTAGTATGAGTGTTTGCGTAGGTGGGTGGGGGTGGGGCAGAAAAGAACTTTCCAATGCAATATTTCTGAGCATTCAAAGGTTATCAAAAGCCAGGAAAAATGGAGAACGTGAGAGCAAAGAGGACTGGGAGCAGGAAGACAAACTGTTCAGGAATTCACGGATCAAAGCCCAGCTGGGGTGTGAGGGCAGAGCGAGATGGCCAGCTACAGTTGAGAGCCATAGGGTATCAGATGGTGTTTCATGGTGTTAGGAGGCCCCGGAGAGATTTAGTTCTAAACTGTGAGTGTATATGTAGAGAAATGTGTATCCCAACAGGAGCGAATCCATACCCCCAAACATATCTGCATTCCCTTGGTCATAACAGCCAAGACAGGGAAACTATCAAAATCAAAACACCTCTTGAATGACCTTCAGGAAAGACATGAACTAATCCCTTTAAGTCCCAGATGACATGACTGGCTAATGAAGAAATGGTCCACACAGGTTCAGCTTGGAGAACCCACAAGAGCACTGGAGTTTCTCAGACGAACATGAATGACAGGCAACTTACAGAAACATGGGTGACACAGGGTGGTTGTGTTTCTGAAAGGCCCACCCCAGCATCCACAGAGCTTCTGTCACTGCTTGGGGTCAGCTCCACTTGATTCCTCCCCAGAAGGTAAATAACCTGTGAGAGAAGTTAAATGAGCTGCATGTTCTGGAGCTGCTGATGAGTTCACGTCTCTTCGCCAATGTTCTAAAGAACAATGGATCACACACTTAAGAGATGGTGAGAGTTCTGTTACATACACAATAAAGCTATTTTGACAGTGGATGTGTCACCATTCGTAACTCAAAGAAGAAAGCCACATCTGCCTTCAACCAGATATTGTCACGTGAAAAGATAGATTTGAGAATTTCACAGCAGTAGGACCCATCCACACAGGTACTCAGTTGTTACTGACTTTGAGAGTTTGCTTTGGATATTTTTCTATGTCAGAATATAGAAGCTTGGGAGTTAGGAATCTGCAGACTGAATCGAGCTATTTGGATGAGGACTGATACATAGGTGAGTTAATAAATACTTATAAACACTCTATACAAACCTGTGTGTGTGGGTTTCTCTAATGTCTTCTCGGGGTTCATTCCTGGGTCTTCAACGTGCTTTAGACAAAGGTGATACATGAGGTTTCAGATAGATAGCTCTCTGCTTTGTGTCTCTTTGTAAGGCTTGGGGACCAAGTATGGGGACATGTTTGTCATGCTATTGATTGCTTTTTTTTCTATCCTCAATCTCCCGTCTAATCTCAATCTTCCTGACCTCCGACGACTCTCAGTAGCATGGATCAATAGGTTTCGGCTGAAGCATAGGGATGAAGTTAGCATCCGTTGATGGAGAGGCTTGAAGGCCATGAAGAACCTGGAGCCCTCAGCGACACCATCATGGGCTCAGAGTTGAGCTAAGGTCTGACCAAAATGGTACTTTATCATTTTTATTATTAATTGAGACTCCATACAAATAAGCATATTTGGCAAGCTTTCCTATGGTTAGAGTATTGATGTTGTGACCCTGGCCTAGTGAGCAATGTAGATTTCACTAGAGATACTGGGCTGGAATGGAGCTGGAAGGCAGATCTGGCACAGGAAGCCAGGGCTCCATCACTCCATTGCTCAGCAGGTTTTAATGGAAGACGAGGATTGCTGGTAATAATTTCTCCCCAGGGAGGTCCTATTTAAATCCAGGTTTTCTGCAGCATCTGTAAATCCAGCCAGGGTTCTGTTGTGAGGCAGGGTAGGAGGGGTGCACACAAGTAGGTCAATCTGGGTGCTTTTGTGAACTAAGAATGATGGAGAACACCAGAGTCTCCCATTGCCCAGGTATCTGCAGTTTGTATTAACCAAGGAATCTTGGACTTGCATTTACCCAAAGGACAGGAGTGGGTATTGGGCGGAGAGAGAAATTCACAGCAGCAGAAGCCAGCAAAGAGCAAGGCTCCTGAGTCAGAGATGGCAGACACACCCTGTACTGAGAGCACAGGGCACTCATTGCCTTGTGATTGGATCTGAGGGCTCACTCTCAGGTTCTGAAACAAAACAAGAGTATTTGATTGACACAGAGAAACAGACGCTTGCTATTGCTTCCCAACGCCAACCTTGTTACAAAGGCTTCCAGTTCCTAGAGGAGGGTATGACATTCTTCACTATGGTGACAATGTGGGACAGAAAGGGACCAACCTAGGAGCAGAGACTCTCTAGGTCTGTGGCTTCATCCCTCTGGGCCCATCACTGTTCTCTACATCAGGGGATGAACCATGTAGCATCTGAGGCTCCTATTTTAATGCTGATCACAGAAGTGGCAATAAGAAATGGAATTGACTGACAAACCTGAATCTTTTCCACAGGATGAGAAAAGAAAGGTTCAAATTTACTATGTGATGGAGGTTTATCAATACAAAGGAATTGTATACTGAGGGCCTGCTTGGAGCCCAGTTCTTTCTTACACTATTCTGTTGCCCAATGCTTCCTGTGACATGACATCCTGGCCCAGACCGTAAGAAAGAAGCTGATGTGGATCTTTGTGGCGAAAAGTCAAGAGTAAAACAGGACCATGTTACAGGCCCTCATACTAGCCGTTTAATAACAGTGATTAAAATAATTAATCGTACCTGCAACACTCTGAGGCAGGTGTTCTGGAGGGCTGACAGATGACGAAAGTGAGATGTTCTCGAGGTCAGGGAGCTAATGGAAAGTTATAAAGCTGCAGGATGCTGGGAGAATCTGTGGGAAGCTTTCATGATTCTGTTGGCATGCCCACCATAACCAGGGACATATTTGAAAGCTTGCCATTGTGACTGAACATTTTCAGAAGACCCGAAATGTGAACCGGGAGAGTTCTCAAACCAACTGCTACTTGCTCAGCTCCCTCTTTATTGTCCATACTTGACTGGACCCTCTGTCTCTCTTCTATCGTGAAAGAGGAGATGGTTGCAACCTCCAGCACTGGGTGTCTTATCCTCTCCTCTCAGCCAAGCATCTCGGTTTTCAAGAGTTCCTCTCCGTTTCCTTAACTTTGTATCATCTTAAGATTCATGTTTCCGGTGGCTGCTTAGATTACTCCATCTTTGAGTCCCCTAAACTATAAAGCTTCAGGAGTGAGTGCACGTTCCATAAGCTCAGAGCTGAGCACTGACCCTCCCAGAGAATAATTGTTAAGAAAGGAAAGATGGACTGGAGAGATGGCTCAGCAGTTAAGAGCACTAGCTGCTGTTCCAGAGGATCTGGGCTTAGTCCCAGCATCCACATGACAGCTCACCACCATCTGTAACACCAGTTCCAGAGGGATCTGTGGCCCACCCTCTCTTGGCCTCCTCAGGTACTGCACTCACAAGTGCACATATCTACCCACTCACATGGTTAAAAAACCAAAATCAAAATTGTAAAACGGAAAGTAAAAGAGATTGGAGGAAAGAGGATACATATATGATTCTGACAGGAATTGGAAGTGACTCAGCTCTCCATTCATTTAGTTATTCAAGGAGTGTCCATTGGCCCCTGCCCACACTGCAGGTGTCAGGGTTATCCTGGCAGATAACACGGATGACTTGTTTTCTCATCAGGCATGGATTATACACAAATACCCAAGCAGCAATCCTCACATGTACGGTTCTATGAAAAGATGCCGAAGACTATGGAGATGGTATGGTATGTAAAAATATATAAACAAACAACAACAGCAAAAAAACCAGTTGCCTCACAAGTATATGAACCTGAGTTCAGATTCCAGAACACAGATACAAGCTGGATTGTTGGTATGAATGTCTATAAACAGGGGGAGAAAAGATCACACAGGAAGTCAGGCCCCTTACTCCCTTTGGAAGATTACACTGAAGGATGCCAGGCGGGATCAACTGAAGACAATTTGTAGATTACAAGACAGACAGTAAGAACAATGGAGTGGAAGTTTCTGGGTAGTGTATCTTTTAATTTTGTTGTATTTTTAATAAAAATTAAATTATATCATTCCCCCTCCTTCTCTACTCTCTAAGCTTTATACATTTATCTTTCAAATTCACACCCTATTTTTCTTTAATTATTTATTACATGTCATGTGCACACATGCACACACACAGTGGTAATTGAAGGCCTGTATTTTATTAGAAACGCAGGATAGGGAGAGGTTTCATTCCAGCTTCTGCCATAACCCAGGTTTCCAGCTGCCTCTACTTGGCATGCGTGTGTTTATTCCTAGGATCCTTCCTCCCTGTTTCCAGGCAGAGTCTCTCACTGGTCTGGGATTCATTCATTTGGAGGTGTTATCCATCTACTCCTAGAATTCCCCTGTCTTTGTCTCCCAGGGCTGGGGTTTTACAAGCTCATAATATCACACACAGACTGGTGTTGAACTTGGTCCTCTTCTTTGCATAGCCACAGGCACTTTAAGACTGAGTCTTCTCTATGGCATCCCACTGGACATTCCTGTTGCTACGGTTGGTGGCTTTCTGGACTTTGACAGGGTCAAAGTATCCTTGTTGATGAAGGCCCTGGTTCCCTGAGATAGAAAGATATCATCAGGCTGTGATAGTCATTTTTTGTAAACTCAACACAAGCTGGGGTCATCTGGGGAGAGAAATATGAGTTGAGAAAAGACACCCATAAGACTGGCCTATGGGAAAGTCTGGGGGGGCATTTTTTGATTAGTAGTTGATGTGGGAGGGCTCAGCCCACTGTGGGTTGTGATATCCCTAGACAGATGGTTCTAGATTGTGAGAAAGCTGGCTGAGAAAGCCATACGGAGCAAGCAAGTAAGCAGCATCCCTCCACAGCCTCTGCATCAGCTCCTGCCTTCAGGTTCTTGCCCTGGCTTCCCTTCATGACAGCCTATAAGCTGTAAGATGAAATAAACCCTTCCTCCCTGGGTTACTTTTGGTGCTTATTACAGCAGTAGAAAGCCAAGTTCAGAGGTACAGTCCTCTGGTTTGGTGCTCCTGACATGGACAACTACATTCTGTCTTTTGTCCCCCAATTTGGTTTTTGACAACAGTATGTGGATGCTTGTTCTGCAGAGGGCTTTGTTACTGGGTTTTCAGACCAAACTTTCCTGTCTTTGTTACTTTCCAAGGAGCACTGGGCCTTGTCTTGTCTTTGGCAGCAGCAACTGCTGCCCGAAGCTCATCTGTTTGGTTCCAGACAACCTAACAACAGGACCACCATGGAAAGATGCTGAGAGCCAAACCTCTAGGCTTCAAGGGGATGATTCCGACCTGCCTCCAGCTAATTACAAAGCCGTCCCCATACCAACCAATATGTTTTCTGCAATGTGAGGTCAAAGTCAGGTTGTCCTGTTCCGTGAATAATGAATTCTAAGTAATATTAATAGTTGAGCGATACTGATGCTCCTGCAGACATGTCAGCCTGTCTCTGTCTGCTGTCATGCTCATCTCACTGAAAGTGTGCGGAGACAAAGTCTCTCCCCTCCCCAGCTCAGACTTAATACAGTGCAGGCGAGCGAGCGCTTCCTTTCCACTTCTCACAGACATCTGAGATTGATTTCAGAGGCTGAGCACTCCAATTAGACAGAGTTATGGAGATAAACTCAAAGATGAGGTTACCCTGTTGAGGCTCAGAGAACAACTGCTGAAGCTGCTGTGTGTATGTGTCCATAGGTTTCTGTGTATGTCCATGTTTGTGTGTGTGTGTGTGTGTGTGCCTGTGTTGTGTGTGTGTGTGTGTGTGTGTGCCTGTGTTTGTGTGTGTCCACAGGTCTCTGTGTGTGTCTGTGTATCTGTGTGTTTGTGTCTATAAGTCTCTGTGTGTATCTATGTATGTGTGTGTGTGTGTTTGTCCATGTGATTGTGTCCATAGGTCTGTGTGTGTGTGTGTGTGTGTGTGTGTGTGTGTCCATTCTGTAGAGAAGGTTCTCCATTCAGCTTCTTGTTTTCTGGAATCTTGCAATTCAAAAGAAAGAAATACTGGTTCCCATGCCCACCTGTGAAGTTTGCAAGTTTTTTAGCATCTGCTCAAACCCAGAGTGAATGGGCTTCATGAGTGTAACAGGGACACTGAGGCTCCACAGAGTGGGTGGAGCTGATTCTACCACTTTGGATGCCATTTTATTGCACAATTGTCACTCACCCTTCTACCTGCAGTCTGAAGACATACATGGTCAGTGGTTCTTAGATGCTTTGGAAGATGCAAGGTAACATTTCACTTAAAAGATACTTGCTTACAAACTTTTAAAGCAAAGATCTTTATTAGATAAAACAAAACCAAAACCAAAAGAGGCTCTGAATTAATGTGCACTTAGCAGCAGAGTCTTCATATAAAATACAAGGCAACAAGAATGAAATCTTACATCTCAGAATTTTCTGTGACTTGTTTTATTCTCCTTTCTATATGTATTAGGTGGGCATGGCCAGAGCTGCTTTCTGGAGCCTGCCTTCTTGGTGCCAGTCATTCTGGGTTTGAACAGACCTGTAAACTACACCATCAGGCCAAGGGGATGGAAAGAGAAGACTCCAGTCTTTAGAAGAAGCCAGTCACTTCTGAAGGTGGAGACATGGGGTGACGGGAGAGGGTGGGGAGTTCAAATCTAACTTTGTATTTTCATGTTTGGGCAAGCCCTCATTGGATTGGCTCATGTCTCCTGAGATGCATGGTTTACCTATCAATTCTTGATGTCTCCAAGGAGGCTTAACTACTGTGATTGATGGCAGAGAGATCACAGGTTCAGGTGAGTGACAGGTCATGAGTGTATTCTAGATCAATGAACCCTCTAGCAAACGTGGCTGTGGAGTCACATGGTAGGTACGGTACCAGAAGGTTCCTAGAGTTTTTAGATGATAGTGATAGAGGATTTGGGAAGGCAGATAGTCCATCCTTTGACTTTAGATTCTTCTAGATCATAACTGAGTGGAGGTTGGAAAACCAACCCATGTCTATTGACTGAGTAAAATTTCAGTAGCACAAGCAACTTCAGCTCTGATGCCCTGGGGATGCGCAGTAGAACACAGACCAGGATGCAGCCTCCAAAGTCTCTATCTGGTGTTCCTGAATCAGCTACAGTCAGAATCTGCCTGGCTTAGAGGGCAAACGTGCTTGCTGCTCAAATTTGGTACCAAGAACCAGTGGGGGAGCTGAACCCCCTACCCTCAAATCATCCTGTGACCACTACATGTGCTCATGCACACACCCATGCATGCTTGAAATAATAAATAAAATAAACTAAAAGAGAAAACCTGAGCTCATAACATTGAAAGAGACCACTAGTGGGTTGAAGAGACGACCATAGTACAGGACAAATGCTTTGCCAGATTCTTATCTGGTGGAGGATTTAATATCCAGAATTCATTTTTAAAAAATGGAGAAAATGGATGAAGACAATAATGCCATCCGTGGACAGACAGGCACATGACTAAAGATTGCGGGGTGGGACAGACTGTTGGAAGAGAGAACCTGAGATGCCTACTGTATCATCCTTACATTCCTTAGTAGGATGGTGCCCTGCAGAAAAAGACCCAACCATCTGCCTTGGGGCTCAGCCTCCTGAAACGCCTAGTATTCCTGCTGAAGACACCAAGGGAGTGTTCTCATGCAAAGCTAGATTGTGGAACATTGCACATGTATATATGTGTCTGTGCTTATAGACATGCATATACACCCAGGTATCTGTGCACACATGGCCTTAATATCCATACATAAATGCATGCAGAACATATATAGACCCCTCAGGCTTTCTCTAGTTTTCTTCCACTTGGAGATTTTTTTTTTTTTTTCTTTTTAACAGTTGGAACCAGGCTGCTCCTGGTTTATAGATTCTGGCTGGGCCAGTGAGTCATAGCAGACAAACCCTCTTCATCAGGAGTCTGTATTTACTCACTCTGCGTGGAGTAAATGCAAGATGAAATCCATGTTAATCCCATGAGTTCTGCTTGTGGGCTTCAGGGAATGTAGTTAACATACCTTTATCTCCTTAAGATAAACATATGCAAAACTCTACCCAAAACCCACAAATTTGCTCATTAAGACAGTTTCCAGTTGGAAACACAGAAGCCACACACAACAGATGGAGCTTGGTGAGGGGTGGTGGGTGGTAGCAAGGGACACAGATGTGAGACACGGGCGATCGGTTGTTTATCTGTGGCCCGGGACACAGCCTGTAGGTGTGGGGATGCATGTGAGGCAGGAGAGAATGAAGAGCATTGGTTAGAAGATAATCATTATACACTGCAACAGGGGCTCACTGCTGCCTCTGTGAGGTCATGCCACAGCCTCACAGGAGGGACAATGCTCTCAGAATCCAGCCTTGTCAGGTCCCTGATCCCCTCCCTCATCCCTGCCTTTGCCATCTCCAGGAACAGATGCAGAGGGAGGTGAAGTATCCCAGCCATCATTGACTTCTGTCATAGAAGTGTTCTGATAGGTACTGAGCAGGGAGATGCCATCCTCCAAGGGGTCTTACTGTCTTTGCCGAATCCGTCCGTGACTCCCTACCACGCTCTCAAACTTAAGTCTGTAATAACAAAACCACAAATTAAGACACAATTTAATTCATTTATCAGGTTTTAGTTCCATGCCATTCAAATTTCTTTTCCCCCCTCACTGTGAGCAGCTTATTTTAAAAAATGTGTTTCAGAAAACTCAACCTTACCAAATCCAAGAACACAAGTCTTCAAGAGTCTACACTGCGCTCACCTCAGGGACTATGATCACCTTTGGTCACACCTGCGGTGGCTTGAAAGAAAATGGTGCCCGTAGGCTCAGAGGGAGGGGCACAATTAGGAAATGTGGCCTTGTTGAAGTAAGTGTGTCACCAAGGGTGGGATTTGACGTTTCAGATGTTCAAGCCAAGGCCCAGTGTGACATCCTCTCTTCATGCTGTCTGCTGATCTGGATGTAGGACTCTCAGTTCCCTCTCCAGCACCAAGTCTCCCTGCATGCTGCTATGCTTCCCACCATGACAGTAAAGGACTAAACCTATGAGCTGTAAGCCGGCCCCAATTAAATGCTTTATCTTGTAAGACTAGGCATGGTCATAGTGCCTGTTCACAGCAAAAGAAACCCTAACGAAGAGAATCGTTTTGTCTTAGTGACTGGCACACAATAGATGCTCAAACCTGCGCCTTGACAATGTTTGGACCGCATCTGGACTTTACCTTAGCAGATTTTATGATTAGTGAAGTGGAAGAAGCAGGAAGAGAAGGTGAAGCTGAGTGTCTTCTCTATGTGCACAGCCGATTCTGCTCCATCTCCTCACAGGACATTAAAGTAGACTCGCCCTGGAAGGCCATACCACGCAAAGGGCGAGCCATGTGAACCCAAGGCAACCGTACTTTCAAACACCAGGAATCATGTGTACTTATCTGTCATGTAAATTGAGTCATATAGTTAGTTGGAAACTTTACATTTGAAACAACTTGGGTGAGTTGACTTCTTAAACTACAAATTTTAATAGAGCTTAAATAAAAAACAGATATTTGTGATAAAGATTTAGTGCCCAAATTGCGGTGTACTAAGATTACAGTATACATTAGACTTTGAAATAGTGCTGAAGCACAAGACACGTTACTAACTTATTAATGGATATATTAACTGCGACGCTTGTATTTCAGATTTACTGAGTTACAAAAACTATATCAGAGGATTAATCTTGGGGGCTTTATTTCCTTATCGTGACCACTAGGAACCTGTAAACCGTCCGTGTGGTTTACTCTGTACTTCTTTTGCACAGGGTTATCTTATGAAGCACGGGGCAGGGACAGAGCTGGGTCATCCTGGTTGGGTAGAAACCAGGAACACAGTTTGAATTCATCCCCTGGAAATCCCAGTTTTAACTCACCAAATAAATGAGAAAGATGATCTTATCTAGGAATTAGCAATTCCTAGACCAATCCTGAAATATATCTGATTAAATAGTTCTTGGCTTGGATCAAAATCAGCTCTGGTAGTCTGATTTGTGATGGAGTTTGCACCTTCTAAATACAGTTCCTAACTCCCTAATCTTTTGGCCCCATGAAAAATTTTATATATTTTTATACATACAAATTCGTGTATTTATTTCAAGCTGACCTGCTCAAGGTCATGACCCTGTTTCAGCCTCCCCAGTACCAGGATTAACAGATGCCTACCACCATGTTTTGTTGGTATATATTCTTTTATTTTATAGCATATACACATGTATGTATGTGCCTGCTTGCATATGTGCAGCAAATGTGTGCTCGGAGCCCACAGAGACCAGAAAAGAGTGCTGTGTCTCTAGAACTGAAGTTTCAGGGGGTTATGGGTCACCACAAGGTGCTAGGAACAGACTCTTGGTCCTCTGAAAGAGAAGCCAGTGCTCTTAAAAGTGAGTCATCTCTGGGCCTTGGCTTATGTATTTGCCTTTGATACTGGTTTTCATGATGAGGTTTTCACACAAGTGTGTAACAGCCTTTGAACATGACCTGCTCCCACACTGTGCTTTTATGTTCCTTCCTCCATCTTAGTCCCTGTGTTCTTCTACAGTCTCTTTCCTACCGGACCAATAGAAGGCTCTCAGTGGAGGATGGAAGGTAGGACTTCCTGTCTACCCTCCTGTTCCTCTAATAACTTTGAGAATAATCTCTACCCACTGCTCCTGTGTAGGAAGAACTGCAGGCCTCACTAACAAGGCAGTAGCCATTTCTGAATAAATATCAGTAAATTGCATGTGGGCCTGTGCTAGCACAGAGGCAAAAGGGCCAAACTGAAGCCTGCCTGAGAGCCTAGAGATTGGTGATGCAGACAATGACAGCCAATCAGGAACGGCCACTTGGAAGACACATTTGCTTGGGACCAATGGGACATGGGTGGAGGGTATAAAGGTCCTCCCCGAGAATTAATAAAGGAACTTGCTGCGGCACTCTTACCTGCTCCCATGTGCCTTCTCACCCACTGTCCCCAGCAGGGGACACAGGGCTGGGTGTCCGCACCAGGTATCATTCTGCTTGCAGGAGTCTGGACCCAGGCTTTCCCTTAAGGCTCACTGAAGGGAGCGCATTAGCTCAGCCCACTCTGTTTCTCTTTCATGTGTCAATGCTTGTGCAGTTAACTGCTCTGCCTTATATCTTTTGAAACATGTAATGTTGCCTTGTTTTCCTGATGGCAAGTTGATTTTGTTATAATCATCTATTTATTTATTTGTACATGCACGTATATAGATGGGTGCTAGCCCCTTTCACAGCTCATAGGTAGAGGTCAAAGGGCAAGCTATAGCGATCCACCACATAGGTTCCAGGGCTGCTACTCAAGCTGCCAGGATTGGTGCTAGGCAACCTCACAACCCCCTAGATGCTGATGTGAATAAGATCTCTTGCATTTAGAAATGTAAAGTGACTAAATAAACCACATGTCCAAAAGCATATGGGCAGAACAAACTGGACTTGATAAGTGGGGGAGGGGGAGAGGGAGGAGGAGGGGGATGGGGATGGGGAGGATGGGGAAGAGGTAAGAAGAGACAATGTCCCCTGGGGAAGGGGGGCATATCTGGAGGGGTGTGGGAAGGGATGAATATGATGGAAATACAATGTATGTAGTTCTCAAAGAACTAATAGAACTCAAATCAGAGATAATAGCATAGAAAACATACCTACAACAGGCCTAATTCCACAATAACCTGAGAACATTAAAACACTGCAATAAACAGATTATAATAAAAAATCACGAGGCACAGATAACACAACTTTTAAGTTAATAACTAATGGCTCACACTAGGAAACAAGAAGGATGAAGTCAATAGCTAGGGATTCAAACAAAATGAAACGAAATAAGTCATTTTTAAAAAGAATCATTAAAACTCAGAAAGGGAGAAATAATGAAAGCAGGAATAAAAACAGCACAATGAAATTACAGAAACAATAAAGGAACCTATATTGTCGGGCCAGTGATTGACAGCAAATCACCCTGTGTGGTCATTTCACTCAAAGAGAAACAGTACTAAGAACAGAGAGGGACTTGTGACAAGAGAGGGGACACCACAGAGAAGGGGCTGGGAGCCTAGCAGGACCGGGGTGGGGGTGGGGGGTGAGGGGGACAAGTCTGGGGCTCCCTGTGCTGTTGGAGCAACACGTGCAGGAGAACTGCCCAGACAAATGGAATCTGTTCTGCACACCTCCATGATCAATGGGAGAACCCCAACAGAGACAAATCAAGGAGCTCCTTAGCTGCCGTGCTAACTGCTCTCTTTAGGACGGAGAAAGAAGGGAGACCTGAGTCTGCTGGGGTTTGCTGCAAGTTCAACAACTTAGCCAAGACAGGTTCTCAGCTTCCTCCCAGTTGGTCAGTGGGAAAGAAAAAGAGAGCAATGCAAATGGAGAGTATTCAGCCTGAAACAACTTTTGGCACCACAAAAGGGAGACGCTCTCAAGGGACATCACCAGCAATTTCAGTTAGGGATACAAAAGGGTGCCAGTAAAATAATCTGAAGTGAAACGCTAAAACATATATTAAACAACTGTAGAAAGATCAATTGCAAGTAAAACTAGAAACATGGATAATTCAAAATTAGAAGACAAATTAATATACATTACTATAGAAACAGAATAAGAAAATGAAACTCTATTGATAAAATTTGTTCAATATATATATCATCCATATCAAAATGGATAAAATTTAAACACTTGATGAAGTTCCCATCACTCCCATAATTAATAAATATATAAAATATCCTGTTTAAATATTGTATATTTTATACTAATATAATATTTTATTATTAGTATTTGTATTATAATACGTATACATTATAAATTACATTTTATATATAGTGTATTATCAGTATGGGGCACTTGACAAAATTCAAACCCATACTTTTCAAAATGAGCTCTTCATAAATGAGAAGCTAAAAGTGAGTTTAATTTTCAAAATCCAACCAAATATTAACTCGTAAGATATCATAAGTGTAAGAGTTGTTATGTAAAAAACAAGTGACACTCATGTCACTGCTTAAGCCAAATAGTGCTGAGCTGGCTTGGACAGGAAGCAAAATGAATGAATAAAGGCAGGGGTTTAAGGGACAAGACCAAATTGTTGTATTAATGAAATTAATGAGGCTTCCTGTAAGCTTACAGATACAAGCCCAAATTATTCAGCTGGATTTTTATAGGGCCATGACTAGAAAAGACTCATTTTTAAAGATACTGTTTAAGCAGCAGCAAAAATGCAGCCTTAGCAGACGCTGTCCTCTCTCAGAGATCTCTCCATTGTATCTTGTTTCAAGCGGGAGATGTGTCTCTGGGAGGTGGGGGGCTTGGTCTGCCCTGAGGGACCATAAAAGAGCTGAATTCGGAGAACAAGAGGACTCTTGGGGGAAATGGGAGCATTCCATCAACGCAAAAATGTTCAGCGTGGACAAAAGCCTAGCCACCTTTCAGAAAGAGAGTGGAAGAGAGATATTGTGTGACTATGTGGCAGTGGGACAGTGGGACAGTGGGACAGTGGGGCAGTGGGACAGTGGGACAGTGGCTTGGCTCCCATGTTTTCACCCTAAGCTTAGCGGGAGCTGCTGACTGCCTGAAGTAGATGTTGCTGCTGCTGGCCCCTTGCACGTGCAAACTCCTTCACAGAATCCATTGAGCTACCAGAAGGTGACTGCTCTCCTAACACTGTCCCCCGAGTGGCTTTAAGAAGTGTTTCGGCTTGACTTGAGTCAGATTCCAATCTGATGTGGAGGAAAGTCAATGGAAGCAGGACCCCACACAGGCTAGGAAAGTAGATAGTCCCGTCTTGTCTTGAATGAAGGAAGCAAGCCCCTGAGGGGTAGGAATGGGCATCCCTGTAGATGCTTCACCAACAAGCCTGGGACACAGGGAATGTTGAGTTCAGTAAGCAGTTTTGCAGTGTGGGGACAACTGCGTGAGCAGAAACCTTCTGGGATCCCGTGGCTCGTTGGGTCCGAGGGGCCAGTGCTGTGTTAAGTATTTGACAGGAGGAGGCTGTCTATGTAACAGGAAGAAAACACAGGTTTTCCTAAGAAGGTTCACGGGTTTTCTCTGAGGACAAGCAGCGACAGTCCTGGGGTCTGACCAGGTCCCAGGAAAAGAATAAGAAAGGAGAAAAGTAGCAGACTGCACGCACCTCTCTCTCTCTCTCTCTCTCTCTCTCTCTCTCTCTCTCTCTGTGTGTGTGTGTGTGTGTGTGTGTGTGTGTGTGTGTGTGTGTAGGGGGTAGGGTGGGGGGATAAAGGGGTAGTGATATACATGGGGAGGGGAGATAAGGGGTAGGGATATGTGTGGTGGGGGCAGAGGAAGCCTAGTGGGTGTTTACAGGAAAGACCTGGTAAGGCCAGGCAGCCCACGTGACCTGCCTTTGATCCTTAATCCAGCTTCAGGTGGGTGCTCAGAGCCAGACAGCGCTAATCAGGGCTATAGAAGCTGTAGAAGTAGCCTGGGAAGCTAAGTGGGGCAGGGTGGGAAGAAAGAGAAAAAAGGAGCTTAAAACACAGGGAAAAGAAGTCTCCCTGGGATAAAATTACCAGGCCGGAGAGAAGGGGGCAAAGCAGCAGTGATGGCCACACCCAGGAGTCTGCCCTGGCCGCCACCTTCCTCCAAGGACTGCCGGAGGCAGCGGAAGACTTGAGCCCGGAGAGACACTGCTCCTGCTTGCTCCCCATGAGAGGCAAAGTGGGCCTAGGTTTGGGGTCTTTGGAATACAAAGGAATGATCTAGAACTCACAACGTGAGAAGTAAGGAGGCTGCTTGTCCTTTATTTCTGCGAACGGGCCTCCAACAACAGCAGCCAAAATCTACCTGGTCAAAGCTGGAGTTGGCCCCGGAAGTTTAATGAGCATCTTAAAGTATGTATCACACTGACACATAAATAAATGCCTTTTCTCCAGACCCCCTCCCCCCCAAAAAAAATAATAATAAAGAAAGGGGAGAGGGAATGATGGTCGCTGGATTTACGCTGCCACACACAAGCTTGGATGCCGATCACTTATCTGAATAATTAAGCAGTATCAGGCAGCAACCAGATCTCAGAAACCTGATATTAATCCATCCCTCTTAATGGCAACCCGGGCTGCCGTGGGAGCTCAGGCGAGACTTCCTAATCCCCTTCAGCATGCATTCTGCCACCAGAACCCAGCCTGGCTTTCCAGAGAGGCCGAGACACGCCACTGGCGGCTTAAGCCTCAGGCTGGGTCTGGCTGTAAAGCACGATGCAGATTTTAAAAGGAGCCAAGAGGCCTCCAGCCTCCTCTGCAGGGAGGAAGGGGCGGGGGTCCTGGTCTGTGTCAACAGGCAGCAGGAGGTGGATCTTTCTCCCTGAGGTTTGGGTTGATAAGGAAGGTGGCATTGGGCCATCTGTCTGAAACCAGGCTGGAATCTGACCGGGCCCTCTACCTTCCTCATTGGCCCTTTGCTCTGGCTCCTCCCATACGGTGGGATATCCAGCTGTGTTTGGGTTTCAAGAAAGAAAACACTGGTTTACTATTCAGTGAATCCTATCTCTTATGTATGTATACGTATGGGAACTGGTGTCTATGCATCAGGTAAATTTGGATGCAGGTCTGCATGCAAGCCTGGGTATGGGAGGGTACATGTGTTATTGTCAGAGGCCAATGTCATGTGTTGCGCCTCAAGACCCAGCCACTTTGTTTTTGGAGACATTCTCTCATTGGCCTGTAGTTCACCAACTAGTCTAAGGTGGCTGGCTAGTAAGTCCCAAGTGTCTGCTTTTCTACAGCCCTCTAGTGCACCGTGACAACCGGCTTTATTTCACTTTATTTGGGTGTGGTAACTGGATGTGGGTGCGGCTGCATGCACCCAAGCAAACGCTTAGAGGCCAGAGGATATTAGATGTCCTGGCCTGTTGCTTAGTGCCCTGAGACAAGCTTTCTCACAGAAACTAGTCCTTGTCATTTTTCAGCAAGGATAGCCAATAAGATCCAGCAATCCTCCTGCCTCACCTCCCTCCAGCTCTAGGGTTACACGTGATAGGACCCATGCTAGGTTTTTGCAGGACTGTCATGAATCCAACTTAGTCTCTCATAGTTGAGGGGCAAGCACTTGACTGACTGAGCCAACTTCTTAGCCCTTAGAGATGTTTCCTCTTCCAGCATGGGGCCTCCAGAAAAAGAGGAAATGGAAGGACAGGCTGTCCAGGTCTTGGGCCATTTGGGTGAAGAACTGGCATTGGTGGCTGTTATTGTTCCAGTCACCTGGTCATCTGCCTTCAGTTCATTCTCTGGCTGACTTTGCTACTCCAACCTCTACTGACTGACTGCTGTCCTCTAGACACCCACAACAAGTTCTCCCAAAGGGGAGCTCTGACTGGTTCGTTTGAACTCTGCCCGTGAAGAAGATATCCAGTCTATAGTAGTTTCAGGGCTCACTCAGTGGTCAGTGTGTGGCTGGTGACCTCCGGATCAATCATTCTGCTGAAGGGAACTGAGCACTCACTCGACAGAGAGGGAGGGTATGGAGGGGTGAGCTCCAGAGAGGACCAGGGACCTGCACACGTGTGGAGCATCCGTTTTTCTTTCCGGTGTGGTTTGCGTCAGCCGCTGGCTCTCCTTGCTTTACACCATCTCAAGGAATGGGTCATTTCTGGTGCCCCCTGTAATGACTTCAATGACCACTCGGTGCCCTGATCACTGCTACAGAGAGTTCAGTGCCATCCCTGCTTGCAGAGTGCAGAGCATGGACTGCTGAGATTACCATAAACTGGAGGTGCCATCTCACTCCCGTGGAGGGTGAGGCACTGAGATGCTTCAGGCTGAGTGGTCTTGCTCAGCCCCGAGGGATGGCTGGGAAGCAGGGAGTGTCTTCCCACTCTAGGTGTCCGAGCCGGGTGACTTCTTTTCAGGGTAAGCTCTCTGGCGACTCCTCCATTGCATGATGCACTGGTGCCATTGGGCTCTCTGCTTGGATAGTTTGCTCTTCATGGCTCAAAGACCACGGCATGAATGGGACTGGAATGTAGCCTGTAGAGTGCTTAATGAGGAGAAGGACGAGAGGGCATTTGAGGTAAGGCCTGGAGGTCCAGAAGAGCCAAGGTGAGAGGTAGAAGTGAGCCCTGCACGTGCTATGCTCAGGTCAGCTTCCATGGGGACTTCCCACCATCAGCACACTGCTCCCCACAGCCGGACACTGTGAATAACAAGGGAGACTATAGGGTGGAGTTAGTGACATGGGATGAACTTTCTGTCACCTGGAGGCTAAGGGGACTCAAGACCACAGAGGGATTAGAGCATTAGATCTTGCCAGCTCCTCATCTGAGGTTTCCACTACGAACTTCAGATCTATGTGTGTCTTCACATTGTTCAACATGCTCAAGCTGTGTGGCTTCTGCATGCAACCCCAGCATTGCAGAGTGATCAGCCTGAAAACCATATATATATCAACAACACGTGTGTGCACAGACATACACATGACACATACATGCACACACACAGACACAGACACACATACATATACAAACAGACATACATGTACACATGCACACAGACACAGAAACACACTTTTATACACACATGCACATACACACATGCATATATGCATACACACATGCACACAGATATAAACACAGGAACACACATGCATACACACAGACATACTCACATGTACACATGCACACAGACACAGAAACACACTTGTACACATACACACATGCATATATGCACACAGACTCACACATGCACACACACACACATACACACGCACAAAGATATAAATAGAGCCACACATGTGCACACAAATATGTACACACATGTGTGAGCACACACACACACACACACACACACACACACACGATTCCAAGTGGGAGGCAGATCGCTGTTTTTTGAACCACAGTTATTTGTTGACACCACACCTTGAACATCAAGCGGCTTGTCGTTGCTCTTGGGACAGGCAGGCATCTCCCATGGTCTCTAGACTTCCGTGACCTGCAGAGATATTTTCCGTCCTATGCCATCATCTCCAAGGAGTCCTCTGCCTTCATCCTCTTCCTGCATTCTGTCAGCAGAGCTTTCACCAGCGCGCTGAAGGGCCCTCCTGTAGTCTCCCCTACGTGGGATCATTATCCCTCCTCAGTCCTGGCTGGCCCTGACCCAGGCCCACTAACTCAGAGCCTTCTCTCCCATGATCCTTCCTGGCACCTCTTGACAGGGAGTTCCAGTCACATTTGGGAAATTCACTATATTGTCCCTTTAAGACACATGCAGAGGGCACCATGTCTATTTTCCCATGTGTCTCATCCCCAACCAATGTGGTCAGGGCACTGTAGATGGTTTAAAACATTCCTCTTTGAGTATGTGGGGGGGGGGGCACACTTCTCTCTCTGGAGCATGAGCACAGAAGGAATCAGTGCCTTTGAATCCAGCTACTCAGCTTGACCACTCTCCCTGGCTCCAGGCTTAGCAGCAGACCTGGTTCCTTGGACCCAGGCTCCTTAGGAGTGAACAGTGTAACACTGGCCTCCTCCAGGCATGGAGATGCTGTGGTCAGACCAGGCGTGGTGAGCCCATTTCCCAGGTGACCCCTCTCCCACCCCACTTAAGCCCCCATCTCTTCTCCTCACTTCCATCTGGTGGCAGACTGCGAGCTGCAGCAGAAACAGCTTTGACAGAGTGAGCTTCCACTGCAAGACCAACCAGGACAGAGCCGGGAGCCGAGCATGCTTTTGTTGATAAAATACCACAGAGCCCAGCTCTGTGGAGGAACTGTGAGGAGTGCAGAGGGAGGGGTGGGTGTGCATCAACAATCAGGAGTACCTCTGCCTTTAACTTTTCACTCAGTATTTTTACCGAAATGGTAAAATGTTTTTACAGGGTAAGGCAACGGTGCTACAGAGCCTGATTTAGAGTTCCCTTAATTAATATGTCAGCATACGAGAAATGATGAAAATATGTATAATTAAATTCTTGCACTAAAACAGGGCTTGAAAATGCACCCAAAATAGAAGCATGGCTTCCCCCCCTCTCATTTCTTCTCCTCCCCACTTCCCTGATGCTCTTGCTCCTGAAATAATAATAATAATAATAATAATAATAATAATAATAATAATAATAATAAACAGAGGTGTTAAGGCAGCGGCAGCTGCCTGTTGGAGGAGACCTCAAAGACCAATCAGGCTGATGAGCTGACAGGATGGTCACCCCCCCCCCAAATTAGACACAAATCGTTGACATTAAAACCCTCCCCGTATCAGGTGCCTCCTGCTTTATTTTCCTAGAGAGATTCTGCAGACTCTGCAGAGCGACAGCTGGACATGTTGCTTCTCACACGGGCTCATGCAGTGATAAGAATGCTGGAGACAGGTGCTCAGAGAATTCAGCATCCTGAATAAATATGATTAAAGTACAGAGGGCAGGTGGAGGGTGAGTTACTTATGGAGGTATTTATTATTTAGGCTTGCAATGAGGAACAAAGCTGTCCCTAGCTATGCTGCCCAAGTTTGCCAAAACAATGGAGATTTAATAGAAATTCACCTGCTGGGTCGATTCTCTCAATTCGGAGCTTGACTCTGGACCTCTGGACCTAATTCCCCCCAAGTCCAGAAAGTTCTCTGAATGGACATACCTGTTTTCCTCCGGCGTAATTAATGTAGGGTTTTATCAGCCCAACAAGGGAACAGACTTAAGTCGCAGGTGTTTTCTCCACTGGGAAAGGGTTCCCCCTGAAACTCAGGGACAAGATGTAATGAGATGGATTTGTCAGTGTGTCTGGGGAGGGAGTTGGGTATTTAGAGATTTCCTTCTGGGGTTTGCCCTGAAGGGTGGGTGACCTCTTCCCTCTACCACCCTCCAGAGACAGGCAAAGCGGCATCTGCCGTGGCTGGAGTTCTTGGGTCCACGCTGATCTGTTTGGTGGAAGTGGGATGGAGATTCCCTAAACACATGAAGGTGAGAGCAGCCGCCTTTGAAGTCAGACAAGAACAGGAGGACATGGGGGCTGGGCTGGCTGCTGGCCTCATGTGTGTGCTGCAGATGAAGTGATGTCAGATCCTTGCTTTGCCTTCTATTCTCTGAGTGACCTCAGGTGAGTTTCAGATAAGGAAGCAGTTCTCTGACCTATGAGTGGAAACAGTCTTCCCGGCCTTCCCAGCTCCATGGTAAAGGGAACTCTGTGTTTACAGGTCTGCACTAGACTCAGTGTCCAGCTGCTTAAACACCAAATCAAAAAGCACTGGGCACACGGCCCCGAGATCTTATCCCACAGATGTGTCTCTCCAAACACCATCTTGACCTAGTAATCCAGTGAGGTTGAGACGCTGACCCAGATGGACTCCCACAACGAGCATGAGCAGAAAGACACTCCAGGGAAGGGCCACTTACATTTGGATATTAGACATTGTGTCAATCCCCCAACACACACACACACACACACACACACACACACACAGAGTAAATGGACACCCTCCATGGCTGTCCTTGCTTGAGTGAAATTACACCCTTTACATTTTAGACAGGGCCCACTCTTGGTCTGGAACTCCCCAAGTAGGCTAGGTTGGCTGGCCAGGGAGCCCCAAGTTTCTACTTCCCCAGTACAGGCTTGTACCACCACATCTGGCATTCTCATGTGGTTTCTGGAATCTAACTCAGATATTGTTGTCTGTAAACAAGCCGTTCTGAGCCATCTCCCCAGCCTAGTCCCACGCCCACCTTTAGAAGTAAGTCCTTCACTGGTGTGGTGGGAAGGTTCTAAGCAGTGGGACTCGCTAACGCTGTCTGCAAGATGGGACTCTGCATTACTTCTTCTGCCCAGCCAAGGCGAAGAGGGGCTTTTTGTATGCTGGCTTTCAATTTTGCTGTGAGTTAAAAGACAGTGGTTGGATTCAGATGACAGCAAAGGCATTCCTAGAGAGTGGCCAGAGGAGGTCCTTGATTTTCAAATCATTACATTTGGCCCCCAAGGGGATAGTCGATTAAAAAAAAAAGTCAGTAGGTCCAAGCAGTTTTCTAGCTGGCAGGGAAGTGGCCTGTTTGTCCCTGAGGCCTGAGTCTAGCCCAGCTGCTGGTGGACAGGTGTTCATTCCTGCTCCCGGGGGACCTACAGAGCAAAGGGATCAGATGTACCCCCTACGTGCTGTGTGAAACCCAAGCTCTGAGCTGGGAAGACAGTGAGAGCCAATGGTCAGGTGCAGGGGTCCCACAGGCAGAAGCATTCTTCTGGCAGTGTCTGCTTCCTCTCTACATAGCTGCCTATTGTCCATGTCCCCTTGTGGGGGTAGGGGTGTGAGGGGGGCAGTGTCTGTCTCAGAAGTTGCACAGGGCCTAGATAGGTGATAAAGATGCTCAATAAATATTTGTGAATAGGTAGGTATGGGAATAAAAGCAAAGAAAGGGGAAGGGAAAAGAAATGAAGGGGTGGGCGAGAGTGAGAGGGGAGGGAAGGAGAGGGTGAGAATATTTAAAATTTCCTTGTCCAGGGAAGAAGCCACATAAGCGGATGCAGGAAGTTGTACTTGTGACTACAGTAGATACTAGGCTATAGGACAGGTCTGATGGACCTGTCGGTAACAGCCCAGGGGTAGAATGGCCTCCAGACAGATCCCAAAACCAATGACTACTCGGAGGACATGACAGCTTGGAGCTGTATTTTGAAGATTAGAAGATGAACCCATATCTTTTTCCTCAAAATATCCTTTCAGGCATTAGTGTGATGTTTTCCAATTAGAAAGCAATTGAAAAAGGAAGCAAACACAAGGTGGAACCTTTTAACCCTCCACATATGCATCACTGTAATGGGTGCACTGAATGCATTGCTGTGTGCTGTGTGCTTCCTCCTCCTATAGCAGACATACATGCATGCCATAATTAATACTATACAATACACATGGCTCCACAGCTAAAAGTTGGCAGATGTTTTTAATACTTACGTCCTTAATGCCTCCACCCAGCATTCCTGCTCCCAAGGGAGCTACAGAGGAAAGCGATCCGATCTACCCCTAGGTGTTGGCGTGAAACCCAAGCTCTGAGCTTTTTTCACACAGTTCCTTCACACCGCACTCCCTAATGTCTCTTGGCCCCGTTCAATCATCTGCTGCTTACAATGGCGCGTGTGCCATTACTACGGACAATGATTTGGGAGACACCTCCCTCTCTCTGAGATTCTGACTTTAAATTTGGAACACTCTCTCCCAGTGACAAGTGGAAAATGGAACCAGTCATTCAAGCACATATCTGCTCTGCCACACCAATGTGACATAGGAGGGGAAGGTAGGAAGGACCTTGGACTCAGAAGATGGTTTGTGCCAAGGACTTCAGAATCACACTACTCGGAACATCTTGAGTGAAGACAAGGTCTTTGAGGTGTTTGAGGTCACAGTGAGGGCAGAGGGTGTGAGAGGAGTGAATGAGGTGTTTGTGGGGACTTGGTCAGCGTAATCGTGGGGTGTGGGGATGATGGGGATGGTTGGTTGGACTGTGGTGATGGTCACAATAGCCATTGTTACGGTGATTGGTTGTCATGAGGTGACAGTCTCTATGACAACAGTGGTGACACTGTGGTTGGGGTAGAGGTGGCAGCACTGTCAGAGGTAGCTGTGGTTGTATCAGCAGTGGTGATGGAGCCAGTGGGGGTCATGTCATGGCAGTAGCAGTTGTTTCTATGGTGATAGCATCCATGGTCATAGCATGGTCATGGTCATGATAGTGGCTGTGATCCTGGCTGTGCAGGTCATGGTGACAGTGACTGGCATGGTTATAGTAATGGTGATGATGATAATGTGGGGCTTGTGTTGGTGACAGGGCAGGCAGGTATGCCTGTGGTGGCACTGATGTGGACCCTGGAACCAGTGGTATCTTGTTTCTCTTTGGAAATTTGACAGGGAGTGGGGTGGGAACAGAGCACTCTCTCTGCCTTCTCATTAGCCTCCAAGTGTCAGTTTAGTTAGGGGAAATTCTGTCGAGCATTATGGTTCTATCTGCCTATTACTGTGAGAAAATACCCGAGGAAGTCAATTTAATAAAGAAAAGGGTTACTGGGGCTCTGTTGTACAAGCTGCAGGCCAGGATGTCTTGTCCCAGTTGCTTTGGGTCTGTGGTGGTCTGACGCATCAAAGTGATAGCACACTGCAAAAGAGAGGATCTAGGAGCTGGGCCTGGAGAGCAGGGCCTGGATTTCCACATGCCCCACAGGGGTCTGTCTCTACTAACCTTATACCTCACATTGGGCTTCATCTTTCAACCGCTGTATTCCAGTGAGAACCAAGCGTGTAACATTCAGGCCTTTGTAAATAGTTTTGAATCCAATCCATAGTTATAACTACGTTGCAAGGGAAGGACCTTGACTCTCTAGAGTGGTCCTATCAAAACAAGAAAGGCAATGAAACATGGGAGACAACCCAGTGGCAAAACAGACTTCTTTTCTAACCACATGGGCTACCCTCAGCCACACTCCGAATGGGCTATCCTTGGCCACACTGTGCGTGTTTTGTGAGATGAAAGATTTAGTTTTAGTTCCCTGTGGCTCAGCGGTCCTATAATAACCACTTTTACTCCCTGCCAAAGGTCCTCAGGGGAATGTATTTCCTCTACCTATGCACGCAATTGTGTCTGTCAGGAATTGGCCAGTTATGGCCTCAGAGGCAAACCAACCGATGACAGTATTCTGTTTTCAGAAACCAACTTGCTGAGAAGGCGTTTGCATTTCAAAGAGTTCATTCAAAAAGTCAAAGGAAGCATATTTTATGATTCCTGAAAATGAGGTAAAATTCAAGTTCTAATAACTGTGTGGGGAGGGTGGGTGTGTGTGTGGGGGTGTGGGGGTGTGGGGGTGTGGGGCGATGGGAGTGGGGGAGGTGGGGGCTGGGGAGGTGGATGCGTGGGGGGGTGGGGAGTGGGGGTATGAGGGGTGGGGGGTGGGGGGGGTGGGTGGAGGTGTGGGGGGTGTGGGTGGGGGTGTGGGGGGTGTGGGTAGGGGATGGGGGTGTGGGTGGGGGGGTGTATGTCAGTTATATCTTCTTACTGTGAGACACGCCACAATCAGCAGACCGTCAGGGAAGAAAGGGCTTGTTTCATCTCACAACTCAGAGCCAATCATCCAGGGAAGTCAGAGCAGGAACTCAAGGCAGGAGCCTGGAGGCAGGAGCTGAAGCAGAGGCCATGGGGGGATGCTGCTAACTGGCTTGCTCCTCGTGGCTTGCTCAGCTTACTTTCTTACAGCACCCAGGATCACTAGCCCACTGAGGGCAGTGTCCATAGTGGGCTAAGTCCTCCTATATCAATCACTAATTAAGAAAATGTCCCCACAGTCATACCCTCAGGGCCATCTGATGGACGCAGCTCACGAGGTTCTCAGCTGAGGTTCCCTCTTCCCAGGGACTCTGCCTCAGGTTGAGTTGACAAGACATTGAACAGCGCCAAGAATTTGTTTTGGCTCATAGTTTAAGAAGTGATGAAGTGAATCCTGGAGGAAGACATTGCTGCGGTATCATGAGATCGCATCATCGTAGCTTCTGCAGTCAGGAGTGGAGAGTAGACAGGAAGTGGGTAAGGCTGTAAAACCTTGGCTGGCTGGCTCTAGCTGGCTCTAGCTGGCTCTAGCTGGCTCTAGCTGGCTCTAGCTGGCTCTAGCTGGCTCTAGCTGGCCAACTTCCTCCAGTAAGACTCCACCTCCTAAAGATTCCAGCACCTTCTGATATAGCAGGGAAACAAGTCTGAAAACACATGAACCTATGAGTACATTTCACACTGAATCACGGCAGAGATTCAGGATAAGGCTCGATGACGAACAGGAGTCAGGTTGCCTCTGATTAACTGACCTGGGGGCAGGGCATGTAGATTCTCAGGTCAAGCAGCAGCACTTTGAAAACTTATTGGAATTTTTATCTTGAGTTTCCTGGTAGAAAGGTAAAAAAGGGTAAGAGGCTCACCATCCACCAAACATTAAATTCTTTGGGTAGAATAGATTACTGTCTGGTTGAGCAGTTTGAGGCCCTTATGTAATCTGGATTCTCACACTGGGCCAGCAGGGGGTCCCAGACCTGTACTGTCAGCTCAGGCAACATGGCTTGTTATCCTTAGGGAAAGCTGAAGCCAAAGGTGCAAGCATTTGTTAAAGCAATTCTGTGAGTGGAGTGAAGTTCTTGGGCAGGAATTTATGCTTTCAATCCATTTCTGTGATAGATGGAAACTCTGGGAAAAAAGCAAATAACTCAGGACCATGTTAAAAAAAAATCCCTGTTTTCCTTCCATGTCTCTGTCATGGGGTTCCCACAGGAGTGTCTCCAAGAGCATCCTAGACCATCAACCCCCAGCAGCCTCAGTGGTGGACAAAGATGGAGGTGTGCATGGCTTGCAAGCGCGGACCTTGTGTCCCCATTCCCCTCTGTGAGCATTTAACCCAGCACACAGGCTGAACCACACCAGCACAAATACATCATTGTGTATTTTCAATTAGTTTGCACTCTCCCTAGCTGCTGTCCTGGATAATTAGGGAAGCAATTCACATTGTGCCAAGAGCTGATCCGAAGTGGTATGCCTGGGATAATTATCTGTCTGCAGTTCGGCTTCCTGGGCTCCTCCCAGGTCAGCTAGGCCGTAGGAGGACACCCAGGGAGCACTAATGAGCTCTCATTGAAGATGTTAAAAAGCTTGTATTGATCTGTTTGTCCAAGAAGGAGATATTGAAGCCTCACTACTGAGGGCAGGGGAGATAGCTAACCCTAGTCCAGAGCCTTCCTGCCTTCCCACACCCTCTCAACGGGGCCACTTCTGGAGGTCAGCCTTGCTAACTCAGGCTGTTCTTGCTACATCTCAAATACTGGTTCTCTCTCTCTCTCTCTCTCTCTCTCTCTCTCTCTCTCTCTCTCTCTCTCTCTCTCTCTCCCTCTCTCTCTCTCTCTCCCTCCCTCTTTGTGTGTGTGTGTGTGAGTGTGAGAGACAGGGAGACACAGAAAGAGACTGAAAGCAGAAATGGGAAGGACCCAGCGGGGATGAGGAGGGGACAAGAGAGCAGCTTCAACAGGGTAAATATCCCCAAAGTACATTAAGCACAGACTGAGCATCTCGCCAGGCAGCCTGTGACCACGTGTCATTAGTATATGCTAATAAAAACACACTGACAAAAAGAAGGCCAGTTTAGCAATGCAGAGGGAAGAAAGATTTAGGAGATGGGTGTTTGACAACTTTGAGAGCAGGAACCGACCCAGACACAACAGCGCGTGCGTCCTGGCTGGAGCCCGGGTTGGCTGTGCTCTCAATCTCTCACCAAAAGATACTAACTCATTAAAAGGAAAAGAGAGAAACTTCACAGCAATGAAGAGCCTGGCGGATGCCACCTTCCCCAGGTGATCAAAGTAGACCCAGACAGGCTTGGAACTAATTGCCGTCACACGCCTCGGTGCACCAGGAGGGCTCCAGTCTCCTCTCTGGGGTCCCCCTGAAAAGCTCAGCTTGGATCTTATTCTTAGGAGACAGCAGGCACTCTCACATTGCACGGAGCAACTGGCCGGAAGTCTTTATCAAAGTAAAATTCACGAAAGGCAGGAGGACTCTGTGGAAGACCCAGGGCAGCTAAACTAAGGAAGG
This sequence comes from Mus musculus, assembly GCF_000001635.26. Taxonomy (NCBI): domain Eukaryota; kingdom Metazoa; phylum Chordata; class Mammalia; order Rodentia; family Muridae; genus Mus; species Mus musculus. Next base: position 106,840,893 of record NC_000078.6, read on the forward strand.
AGACTGTGAACTTGAGCCCAGGCCAGAGCCACAGTGTTCACTCTAAGTCATTGACCAGTGCACTGGGGTCATCTATTGTACTGTCTTCCATCATTTTTCACTGTGTGGTGTTGAAAGCAAAGTCTTAGGCAACACACATTCACTGAGGTATTTGGGATTACAAAGGGACTCGGAGATGTGTCTGAGTCTCTGTACAGGTCCATCTGTCTCTCTATCCACCGATCATGTAGCTACCCAGGAATGCTTGGAGCAGAGATACTGCACATGGTTAAATAGCAGGGCTGGAAGGATTCTACCAGCTATTCTGTCAGTTTGAATGCTTTGAAATAATCTAATGGAGGGAAGAATAGAAGGAAGAATGAAACCAGTAAATAAGGGAAGAAGGGAGCAAGAAAGGAAGGGAAGAAAGGAAGAAGGGCGGAGGGTGGGGAGGAGGGAGGAAGGGAAGGAGAGAAGGCTAGAAATGAAGCCAAATGCTGGAGCTTCTTGTACAAGGCACCTGAACTGAACCTGGTACCAAGCACATCACAGTCAGCATGGACTTCGAGACAGTGACCTGCTTTTGCCTCTCTGTGCTCAGCAGGGCAGAGTGGGTCTGAGAGTGGCATTGAGCTGCAAGTCAAGAGCCGAGGCCTCTGCCCCATGCTTACTGCCTGAGAATCTAGAGGAGCAAGTCGAGCCCCCAAGCATGTCAGGGTTTTGTGCTTCCCGGATCCATCTGCAGACATGCTTGGATGTTGTCGTGGCATGCGGCTTGTGACATGGAGTCATTGGCTTCTTTTGGGTTCGGGATGACTGAAGGTGTTGGGACAATTCTTTATGCCTTAGATGGCCCCCCCTGAGCTACTCTGAGAAGAGCAGGCAGCAGGACTTTATGTTGTAGTTTGAAGTGCTTCTGAGCCTTAGTGTCTCTGCATCTGTGCAGTGGGTATATAGATCGTGCGCTGCACTGGTATTGAATTGCTCACTGAGTAACATTTGAACTACCACTCACTGCTGTGGAAGTAGTCTCTGGGTGGGGGAGGGTCACAGATAATGCACTGAGGTTGCCTTGGAGCAGGATCCGCAGGGGGAAAGCAATGTCCCCTAGATCTGCTAGGGGACATTGCAAGCAAACAGAATGCACCCCATCTGTCTGCACAGTTGAGGGTTTTTGAGATGGTGACACGTGTAAATACTGCAGAGATCATGCACTTGGCAGGGTGGCTTCCTCTTAGTGAGGCCCGCCCTCTTCTCAACCCCCAGTGTGAGAGGTGACTGTCCTTGCTCTATTGGCTGGTGGATGTTGGAACAATTCCATCTTTGTCCTGGTCTTACCTAAGCATCAGATCAGATTCTATTGAGGTGACAGCCCGCCCTCTCCCATCTGCCAGCTGAGAACATGTCATGCTAAACTGCTGATTTTGCCCTGGGAAGAAAGGCGCCTCCCCAGCCTGCATGTTCCAGGTGGGGTCTGAGAGGCGCCTGGCTAATGGGCGAGGGGTGTCGGAGCAGGTGAGCCGTGGGATCCGAGCACACACCTTTTGTCTCTTGAGAGGTCAGACAGCCTTGCGGCCCTAATTAAAAGCTTATATCACAGATCCATCTGCCTAGCTTCACTGGGGCTCTTCCCCTGAATATGTTCTTCTTTGTCACCCTTGTCTCCCACCCCCGCCTGAACATGCAGCCCTGTCTAAAGGTCACTGTTACAGGGCGTGAGACGAGGGAGGCCTCTGAAGGGTGGGGCGGGGGAGGGGGGGTGATCCTCCATGGTGAGAGCAGACAACTTGGCCAGTAGGAGCAGAAGCTAAAAAACCAGCATAGCCTTCATAAGGAAATGCAGGCTTCCGCCTACAGCATGGGTATGTGGACACAGTTGTGTGGAAGCCTTGCAGGCGAAAGGCTGTCATCAAACCAGAACATGGTATTAACAGGCATTTTTATATGAAAAGGTATGAGCTAGAAGTGTATAGTTTAGTTCTTTTATTTATGTAATAGAAGGGAGAAAGGGTAACTGGCCCATGCTACCAATAAAGTAAAGTCACACTAGTGATCCACTTTAAGAAACAAGCTGGCAGAATTTGATGATGGGAAAACTATATTCTTCCTCATAGCCCCCCCCCCCCCCTTTAAGGTTTAAATGTGTAACTCGGATGTGGTTTGGCTTAGGCGGTAGGAGGGCATTTTTCTGCTGCATCTAGGTAATGCCTGAGAGGTCCAGCCTAAGAGTTTGACAGAAGAGAGATTTCCAGCAATCCTCCGCAGATCTTTTGTATACACACATACACACAGATAATACGCATGTGCCTGCGCACGGTTATACATGCATATCAACTCACATATAACAGGAAACAGAAAGATGGTCAAACAAATTATCAAAGAGGGTTCCCAGGGAAAGAATGTCTTTCTCTGAAGAAACTAAATTGACTGGGCTTTGTCACAATTTGTCCCAACTACTGAGCCTTTTCTGTTTTATCTGTAACCTGGAATATATTTTATTTTTCCTCATATGAAGGCAAATGTCATCAATCCACTAAGCTGGCAACAAGTCAGAAAGCATAAAATAACTGAAGTTGGCTTTGAAGAAAAGAGAAATTTGGATTATCAGGGTCCAATTGAAGAAACCGGCAGGTGGAGGGATACAAAGTAGCAACAGCATAGGGTGATGAGATACAAAGTAGCAAGTGTATAGGGTGATGAGGTGCAGAGACAAAGTCTATGATGGATCAGCAAGACTGCAACCTGTTTAGATGGAGATGGTGGATGTTTGTGAGCAGACAGCGGGCATGGTGGTCTGGTCTACTATGTGGCCATTTCATTGCATCTAGGGCAGGGGATGACTCTGGCTAAAAACAATGGCTGCCCACACACGAGGGCCTGAACCGGAATCACTGGCATCCTCTTCACAAGCCGGGGGTGTTGAAAGCAGTGACAGAACAGCACAAGTCGCGTCTTCTGGCCCCATGCGAGTGTGTGTGCACACTTGCACACACACACACACACACACACACACACACACACACACACACACAGGCAGATTCTGCCTCTCCCCCTCATACATACAATTTAATTTGTAAGTGAAATAACTTCAGATACAGAAGAGCAGCCTCCCATCTTTTAGATTCATTTCTCTTGCATCTCTGTCTCACATGCACCTTCCCATCTTCCCTCTTTTCCTCTCTTTGCCCTCTGTGTTTCTATTTTTCTCCTCCTCCCCCACCTTTCCCTCTCTTCCCCTCCCTCCTCCTTGTCTGTTACTCTAGAGAATCTCTGCTCTATGTCCTCCCCTCTGTCCTTGTTTCTTCCTCTCCTTCCATCTGTCCTTCCTCCCCTCCCCCTTTCTCTTCTACATCCCACACCTGTCCTGTTCCTACCTCTCCCTTGCTTTGTGTTCTCCCCCTGCCCCTGCCCCCATTTTCAAGCTCTATTCAAGCTCTCAGGAGAGTGAGTTCTGAGCAAGCCAGCATGAGCAGAGGTCTGGTTGGGCTGCACATGGATACTCTTGACTGATTTATACAAACCTTTACTCCAAGAGAAACCTCCATCCAACCTTCAGGCTAATAAGAGCATGTTCCTGGGATGAGGAGCCTTCAGCGTACCTGGCCTTTCTGTTCCATGTCATGGCACAGGCCCAGTGTCTGGGAGGGAGGAGAAGTCAGAGCAGCTTGGGGAAGACTCTTCAGTATGCCTGTGGTCATGGGGACAAATCACTACATCCAGAACTACTGTTTTCTGGCTTTGCCGTGTGCTAAGATGTTCCCACTTAAATTGTTTTCTGGAGCCTGTGCACCCACTCCCCTGCTGGCTCTCCAAGGAAATATGACTGTACCCAGTGGTGCAGATAATGTCCCACAGAACTCTAACAGAGAGACAGACTGCTTGGAAATGGTGGGATTCATCACATCCCATGATCAGGATGGTGCAGAAAACACTATCTCTCGAAGGATGGATACGCTACAGAGGCCATGCTCAGGGAACAATGGGTGTCTGTCCTCAACGTCTGCCTTGGGACAGGATATCTGCTGGCTTCTGACTTATACTCCAGGAGAGCTGGCTGAGCAGCATCTAAGGACTTTCCTGCTTCTGCCTCACATCTTTATGCAGGAATGGTTGAGATCCAAATGCTTGCAGTTCATGGCTGGACTTCATCGTTGTGGACATTCACACTCATCACTATACGCTTGCATAGCAAGTGGATTTAAGCTCTGAGCCATCCCCGAAGCCCTGGTGTGGATTCTTCATCATCTTATGTCCAAAATCTGAGGCAGAGTGAAGTGCTAGTGAGATTCTCAAGGACATTGAGCCTCTGGGTCTATGGGGAAGCTCAAGAATAGACTAGCGCTCACGGCAACATTCTCCTCCTCTATTTTATTCTGGTCCTCTGTGTTGAGCCTGCTGACCATGGAGTGTTATACAACACCTCAATTCTGTGGCACTTGAGTCTTGTGGGCAGCTAGATGCCCCTGATTCCTGTTTCCAGTTTCCCTGAACTTCTCCGTCCTAACCCTCCATGAGGACTCTTGTGGCACCCAAATCTGAATTTGGTGCCCATTCTTAGGGCATCCTTTAGAACTTTAATCTCTCCTCTCCTCCATAGCTCTTTCTTGTCTTTTGATTTTACTGTGTTTCCATTTGAAATAGGGGCAGTTTTGAAGTGGGATAGTGTTCTCTTGAAGACTTTTGGTAAACATCCAGACCATGTGATGGCGGGCACCCGAGTTAGCTAGCTTGCAGTTACTGTAACAGATACCCCAGAGTCAAACTCAAAAGACAAAGATACATTTTAGCTCATGGTTTCCAAGGTTCCGTCTCAGTACCATTGGCTTTGATTTCTTCAAGGAAGGATGCCCATCTAGGTGGGATCTCAGGGGAAAAAATCATTCTCATCAAGACCACAAGTGAAAAGGAAGGAAAGGGAAGGAGGCACACCCCCAACCCCCACAGTCCCCTTCAAGGACATCTTGCTTGACCTCTCCTACAACCTCCCATAAGGCCCACTTCCTCCATCAAATGTCATCCTTGGGTCCAGTACTTAGCACATGAGCTCTGGAGGACCGACCATTTCAAATCAAAATGCAGCTCTGCAGAGTCAAGAGGACAAGATCCTACTCCAGTGATTCTCAACCTGTGGGTCATGACCTCTGGGGACAGGGGATGGGATGACCTTTTCGGAGTAGTTGCCTAAGACCATACAAAACACAAATATTTACATTGCAGTTCAGAACAGTAGCAAAATTATAGTTATGAAGTAGAAACAAAAATAATTTTACATTGGAGGGGGGTCACCACAACATGAGGAACTGTATTCAAGGATCTCAGAATTAGGAAAGTTGAGGACCACTCCCAAAGAGTTTGCGTGACCTGAGAGACAGCAAACAGCAATGCCTGGCAAATGACACACAGGATGTAGGTTGCACAGCTCTTTGGGGACTGACAGATGCTCTTTTGACGAGCAAAGGAATAAAAGAAATAATAAGTACATAATGCTGTTTGTTTCTACAAAGTGATCATGCATTGGCTCTGTGTGTAACATGAAAGAGGAGTCAGCCCACTGACCCCACCCACAGAGGAGGAGACTTGAGTTAGGGTGGGTTGAGGTTAGAACATGGAAGCCGCAGGTGAGAGGGAGCAGGCCAGAGGCTCTGCAGGTTCCAAGCTCCTCGCCTGGCTCCCCAGCTCCTCTCGGCAGCTCCTTGAGTTTTGTCAGTGATAAAGGGGCCTTATTATTTACACTCAGCCCGCACCCTTGTTAAGAGCTTTCTGGTTATTTACTGAAGGGTTGATGAAGCAAACAAGGAAAATGACAGGGTACTTTTTCGTAATTCATTTTAATGTCTGGGTCTCGGTTGTCTGGTGGCAGCTCTGAGGATCCATTTGTCTGTCACGTGCAATAAATTTTGCAGGAGTGTTGCCCCCTCCATCCAGGGCTCCGTGGGGAGAGGTGTGGGAGGACTGAGCCTGCCAAACCCGTAGCTCCTGGAGCCCAGGATTCAGAGAAATGAAGGTGAGAAGAGGTAGTGACACCATTGTTCTCTGTGCAAAGGGATTGTCACATGCCAGGGATACACTTATGCTGCCAGACCATCCAAGAAGTCATCATAGAGAGGGAACCATTCCAGGGCAAGTGCCACAGGTGTGTGAGCCCCAAATGTACATTCATGTTGTTCCAGGGGCACAGGCAGGACTAGGGTTTGTGGCCCTTCTGATGGTGACTGAGTCTTGAAGCTGGCTTGTCAGTGAGAATTAGCTGCCATGGGGGCTGAGATGTGGCTCAGTATGGAGAGTGCTTGTCTAGCGTGTGTAAGGCATGACGTTCGATCCCCAGCACTGTGTGAACTGAGCATGGTGGCGCATGTTTGCAATCCTAGTATGTAGTTGGAGACAAGAAGACCAGCAGTTCAAGGCCATCCTTGGCAACATAGAGTATCTCATGGAGGCTAGCCTGGGCTACATTAGATGCTATCTTAAAAGAGAAGAGAGAGAGAAAAAGGCCAACATCAAACAATCACTGGGTCAGTAAAGGAGAACTCCTATGCTAAAGAACAGTGGTCCTTACTCTAAGCAAGGTTAGGCATCATTCCTCTCCCCACCGCCACTCCCACCCGATGCCACTGCCACCACCGCTGCCACCACACTCTCCTTAGCTCCAGTTTCTCTACCACTCTGGGTACCTGCTATGTCCAAGCTGAGTAGTAACTATGGCTCGTAGCCAACAAACACTTGAGAGTGGTTAGTTGAAACTGACCTGTGGTGTGACTGTCATACACACCCAGGGGAGTTAAAAGATTTAGTATAAAAGAAAGAGATATGAATGATGTCATCCATATTACTTTATATTGATTACGTGTCCAAATGATTATATTGTGGCTACCTTAGCTTGAAGAAAAATCTTATCCATTAGAATGTGAGAAGCCCCCACCCCCAACCCCACCCCCGCAATGGCTGCGGGCTTCCAGACCCCAGCAGCCTGTGACTGCAGCTTCATTTATACATTGAATGTTCATTTCAGTGTGGGGGTTCATTTTGCTCTCCACTGTTACCCTGAAGACTTCCATTTCCCATTATACATATCTGTCTTACTACACGTTTTAAAACCCAGCGTAGCTGCACAAGGGGAATTCTCACTACCATCTTGCTTTGAGTCCATCCATACTTTTCCCATGGCTGCCCCATAGCTGCTGGAGCCGTAGAGATGCTGGGCTCTCCAGTAGCTGATACAGAGAGGAAGATCTGTGTGAATATTAACTACAAGGACTGTTCATTATTCACCCCTGGCTCAAGGTGACAGGGTTAGTCCTGACAGCAGATGTTTAGTAGGATTAGGCTGTGACAAGGCCCCTGACACTGCTGCTCTGTTATTTGAAGTCCCAGGAGCTCCGTGGGAGCACTCGATCAGAACACATCTGGAAATTCACACTCAGGGACAGCCCGGACGTTTCCTTTCAGACTGATTCGTTCCTACCTCGTTTCTGTCCTTCTGAGTGCTGGAAGATGATGAAAAGAATTTAGTGAGTGGGTGTCTGCTATGAATGGAAATTTGAACAAGTAAATGAAGAAATAAAGTGGATCAAGGAAAGAGGTGAAGAACAAATGAGGGATTAAATGAACCAGTTGCTTTTGGATAAAGAGATGAGTGAAGAGTAAGGCCAGCGTGTAGGTAAACAAAATATTGAATGTGTACATTTCTGCAGAATGGATAGGCAGATGGAAGAATGCCTGGAAGAACTGCTTGGTCTACTGGCTGGTTGATGTATGAAGAAATACCTAATGGATAAGCTAGTGGGTGTGTGGGTGGGTAGATAAGTTTGACATCATGCCTGTTATTTTTGCAGTGCTGAGGATAGGTGATAGATAAATAGGAGATAGATAGATGATAGATAGATAGATAGATAGATAGATAGATAGATAGATAGATAGATAGTAGATAATTGATAGATAGATGATAAATTATAGATAGGTATATGTTACAGAGAGATGATTTATAGATGATAATAAATAAATAGATACATATATGATAGATATAGATAGGTAATTGGCAAATAATAGACAAGGTAGGAAACACACACATAAATATATATGTATATATATGTGTGTGTGTGTATGTATGTATACATATATACATAGAGAGAGAGAGAAAGAGAGAGACTGATTAATTGATAGATGATAGATAAATCTATACATAGATTGATACTAAGTGATTACATAGTTAATAGAAGAAAGGCAATATGATAGAGAAATAGGCACTAAGTGATTACATAGCCAATAGAAGAAAGGAGATATGATAGAGAGATAGGCAGACAGAAGACATAGAAAGACATGTGGAAGAAACAACAGGACACAGTCAGGTGTTTTAAAATAGGACAGGGTTGCTATCTGCAGCCACCGAGCAGCCTTTATACAGTGTCTTATACTTGTACATTTGGGGCTTGGAACGAGTCTTACATTTTCCTCTGTGAAGCGTTAGAAGGCCATCTAAGGCAGCTTCAAGTCTGTCTTGAGGATTCGAGGACAAACAGTGTGGGGGCGTGTCTGTTACTCTTATCAAAAGTGTAGGCTCCCACCCAGCTCAGACATGCCCAAACCTCAACAAACAAATGTTCTCCTTCAGACTCAGCTGTTCTCTTCTGTAAGTCAAAAGGAGCCTTGGACTCAGCTCATACAGGTTCGCTTTAAAACACATTCAAAGCAAACATCATAGAAGCCGCAAACCCAAGGCACAGCGACTGCCCTTCCGCGTACTTAAAAAATGATTATCAAGCTTGGTTTAAAAGGTTACCAAGTTATGGGACTATTAGATGAGTGAGCTGGACATTCAGCCAGCCATTGCATCTGGGGCAGATGGTCACTGTGTAGCCAAGTCAAGGAGGCAGAAATGGACCTCAGGGTGGCTGAGTGCTGAGGTGCTATAGCCTCACTGATTCTAAGAAGCCCAGCCCAGCCCAGCCCAGCCCAGCCCAGCCCAGCCCAGCCCAGCCCAGCCCAGCCCAGCCCTTCTATTCCTCCTCTGTCCCCTCTCTCCCTTCTCTCCTCTTTCTTCTTCTTTCTGTTTCAAGAGCTGAAACTGTGACGTCCACCCAAGTCACAGACGAGGCTGAGAAACACCAAAGTCCTCAGTGAAGCGTGGATATTGACAGCCATCCATACTTTATCAGTTATCTGCACTCCAGGCCTCCATCCCTGCTGAAAGATACAGGAACAAGCATACATGTGTGTGCGTGTGAGTGTGCATGTGTGAATATGAGTGCATGTGCATGTGTGTCAGTGCATTATGCACAGGCATGTGCATGCATCAGTGTGCATATGTACATGTGTTTGTATGTATGCACACACAAACATTAGTGTGAACGTATGTTTGTGTGAGTATACATGTGGGAATATGAGTGCATGTGTGTGTACATTAGTGCACACGTGAACATGCATGTGCATGTATTAGTATGCATATGTGTACGTGTGTGTGTACACACTCATATGCATGTATTAATGTGAGTATGTGAGTGCATGCATATGTGTGCATGTATTAGTGTGCACATGTGTGTGTTTGTGTATGTATGTGTGCACACACATGTAGCATGAAATGTATGAGTGTACCGTCCCCTGACTAATTCCTGCTTAACATTGGGTTGGCATTGAGTGTCTTCCTCTACCATTCCCCACTTTGGTTTTTAATGCGGGATATCTCCCAAAACTTGAAGTTCACTGTCTAGACTCAGCTGTCTAGCAAGCCAGGGCTCTGCCTTCCTCTCCTGCTTATAATGTCCCCCCAGCATGGACTATAGATGTAGGCTTCCATCATATCTGCTATTTAAGTGGGAGCTGGGGATTTGAACTAAGGACCTCATGCTTGCCCAGCAAGCACCATACCTAGTAAACCATGTCTCCAATCCCCAACTCAACTTTTATACATTTTGTTTCTGTCCTACCTAAGGAAAAAGGTGAATCTTCGGATTGGTGGGAGATATTATTAAAATTTCATAATGTAACTTCGTGGTCTTTTTAATAAGTATTTATTTTGGGAGGAACTATCTGGATTTACTTCAATATAAGCTTTTGAGTTATTTTTAATTACTTCAATGTCAAATACCACCATTGATTGTGAAAGATCGCTTGGCCCAAATACTCCAATAACCAGAGGGAAGTGAGAGCGAGTAAATCTTGGTAAGGTTCAGACCATGTTTCTCATCAGCCAGAGTTGGATTCACGTCTTCGTTTAGAAATTTTATCATTGACGTTCCAACTGTTTTGGGCTTACCAGTGGTGTGTATGTGGGGGCTGGGGTTTGGGGTGAGGAGTAATTGATAATTGTAGTAGGACCCATTCCTAAGCAGCCTCCTTGTCCCTGGGCCCTGTGCCCATAAGAATGGAGGACATGCATAGAGGACACTGCTCCACTTTCTGGCATCGGTCTTGTCAATGTGATTTCTTTTCTTAGTGCGTTGTTAGCAGGTGAAATATAAACAGAGAGGAGATGTGTCCTTGCATTTGTTTTTACTACTACCCATGGATACCAGACCATTGCTGGCTCCAAAGGATGGCTAGAGACCCATGGGGCAGAATTAGACCAAGGTGAACTTTCTTCCTACACAGTTGACTCAGATATACAAATAAGCACCATCCAGACTAGGCCAGTTCCCTCCCACTGACATGCATGCACATCCATGAGTTAAATACATGCTTAGTGCATCTTGCTGAGATTTTAAGGCCGTTTGCTTCACAGATACCTCTGGCTGTAACTCGCTGCTACAAAGAGAAACCACAAAACCGAGTTCAGTGCTAAAACCCCATGCTCCTTGGCTCTGTAGCTTGTAGTGGCGCTATTGTGAAATTACATGTGATCCATGGACAACATGGGGGCTGGAGGTTGGGCCAGTCAGGGCTCTCCTGAGGAACAGAGCCAGTAGAATTGAAAATAAAGGCAACTTACTGATGGGCTCACAGGGTAGGGGCTGTGTAGTCCACAACCACTGTGTATTCACTGGGGAAGGTGAGCGCCCCCTAGCTGCTAGTCCACACAGTCAAAGGCCACCATAGCCTGAATGGGGGGGTGGTGGTGCGGAGGCCTCACTATTTCTGTGGCCCTAAGTTCACACTGAAAGGCCACAGAAGCTGGGCTCTGCTGTAAACAAAGGATTTGGTGGCAGTAGAGTAGATGTTCTCACCAACAAGGAGCAAAGGCTGGGCTGCCTCAGCGGACTTCTTTGATATTTGGGCTGCACCAGAATGGGCTATTTGATTTGCAAGGGCTCTCTCTCTCTCTCTCTCTCTCTCTCTCTCTCTCTCTCTCTCTCTCTCTCTCTCTCTCTCTCTCTCTCTATCTCTCTCTCTCTCTCTCTTTCTCCCCCCACTACCAGGAAATACCATCACAATCACATCCAGAAGCATACCCTTTAGTCGATCTATTCAAGATCTAATCAAGTTATCACCTGAGAATAACCATCACAGAAGGCCTCAGTCTAAAACCCCTGTATAACTTTTGACATCCTGCCCCAATGTGCTACTACTGGTAAGACTGTAGTCTGGAACTTACAACTTACAGATAACGTAGACAGTTAAGCTTGGTTACACATACTGTATATCTCTGATGCAGTGGGAACTGCAGGCAGTCTCTTCTCACTGCTAGAGATGTCTGATGAAGCTTCTGTCTCTTCATCCAGGAGCAACTGTAGTTACTCCAGTTGGCCCTATCCCATCACTTTGAACACATATGTGATGGCTGGTCTAAGGGACTAGTTATGTATGGACATAAAGACTCAAAGGACCCAAAGCTTAACTGGCATTATCCAGGGAACATTCCAGCCCTCGTACTGCCGACGTGGAGAATGTTTAAAGACAAAAATAGAATCCCCTATGTGTTAAGTTGTTTTATTTGGGATTGTGTCAGTTGCCTTCCAAGGAACTATGGCCCACACTGCCCTTAGGGAGAGGAGTCCTTATACATTCTCATGGACACACTGCTTTTGAAAAAGAATTTTTTTAAACGGAAAAGGTGTTCAGTGACACACTCAATCAAAAATATTTACTGAGTGCCAACTGTGTGCTGGGCACTGTTCCAGGTGCTGGAGACATGTGAATGAAGGCAGCCGCGATCCCTGGCTTCACAGCATCTCCCTGTGCACACCTCTCCCTTGCTCCGTAGTTCACTGATGCTCGCCAAGCAGGGCAGCCTGCACGTAAATATTCAATGTCAGATGACATTGACACAGAGTCATGGATAGCCATTCGGTCCTTCCTCCCCTCTCCCCAACTCTCCCCCCTCCCCGTGTCAAGATGGCCACCTGTCTCTTCCATGGACCTTCTTTTAGGGAACACCATCAATCCCTCCAACAGGTGTAAGTGAAAGTCGGATGAAAAGGAGAGAGCCAGGATTCTAATTGCATTGTGCCACAGAGGGTTTCTCCTGGCAGGCTGTAAAGAGCAATGTTACAGGGTCAGTTTGGACATGCTCCTCTCTGTTGGGCAAAGGATCGGGACAGGTGCTCTATGGGAGAAGGCTCAGGGGGAAAGAGCCACAGAGGCCTGCCGTCTGTCTGGTGTTGGTTCTGTGGTTTTAGAATTGTGGCTGATTTTCTCGTGGTGGTATTTCTACATCCCACTGCTTTCTGTTCCATTCTTGTTTCCAGTCTTTCCTTTTTCCTGATACCTGGGATAGCGAAAGTGTCCAGAGGTGGTGTCTGTGAGCAAACATTCATATTAATGGGTGCCTTTTACTGAGAAAAAAAATTCTACATCTAAATTTGATGGAAGGAAAAACTTCTTAACCTGATCCCTTCTCTGAAAAAGAGGAAAGAAACATTTAAGTTTCTGGATACTGTAAGTACATCTTCTCAGATGAGAAGTGTTAGTACAATTTAAAAAAAAAAATACAATTCAACTCCCAGGGAAAGAAAAACTTAAAAAACAAAACAGTAGAACCTATAAATGGTTCCATTCAGGGGCTCTTTTCATGTTGCTGCGGTGACAGATTAAGAAGGAGAAACTTGAACCAGACCTCTGACCTGTCACGGGGTCAGAGGTGACTCCCGTCTGTGTTCGGACTCCTCTGACAACTTCCTGTATAATTTGACTATTATTTTCGTGTCTGGGCACTGTCTGACCCCAGAGTCTGGAAAATGAGAAAGGCGGCCTGCCTTTCCACGCCATATGGACCGCAGCGAGGGAGGGCACATTTAATCAAATCTGGGTGGGAAACTGTCTGTTCCTAGGTTGGGGAAGGAAGCTCCAGGGAGGGACTGCCACCAGACTTGCTAAGGGAGGGTCATCTGACAACATGTCCGTGTTTGGGGGTGCATGTCCCCCGCCAGATGCTGGTATGAAGGTGAGGGATGGGAATTTGAGTCTGGAGACAGTTCACTTATGAGAGGAAGAAAGGCTGGTGGCATTTCAGACAGCCGGTGGATAGCTGCCACGGAGTCCAGCAAGACTGTGCACTAGAAACCCAAGCCCATGTCTGGCTGGAGGTGAGCTGAGTCACAGGAAAATGAACACATTGGAAAAAATGGGAGTTTTTTTTTTTTTTTTATCCCTTTCTAGTTTTTAGATCTCACAAGAGAGTGTGCACATAAACAGCCATTGACCAGTTCTATAACAGTCCCGATAGTCCCAATGGTGTATTCAACACTGTATATTTCAATGATGATAGGCTCTCTAATTGATAAGAATTGCAAGGGCCTCAGGTGCTACATTAGAAAGCCAGTCTTAGCATTTAGCTCATAGAACACTGACTTATCACAGAACACCAAGCGTGAGCTTTTAAACTCTTTCTGGTGACATCTGAGGCCTTAAGAAAATGTGACACTTTCTTTTCATGGTACTGAATAGGCATTTGAGGTGAGCATTTGGAGATGTTTTGTGCATTGTGTATCCTCTACTGACCGAGTTTTAACTTTTGGCAGAGGGACGATGCATAAAGGCACCAATCACACACAAACAGATATCTTTTATTGATCAGTTATTATTGCTATGCATTATAGATTCTTCAGTTGTTCATAAAATGAATTTGACCTCACAGGTAAAGGTAAAGTCTCATGTAGGGACCCTGTGTTAGACAGGAAGAAGCTGTGGCCCTGAGACTTTTGTGTGTGAGCCAGATGCCCTGGCCTGTGGGTGGAGTGCTCCCTGAGCCCCCCAACTTCTGGAGCAGCATTTAAATATAGTCGTATTCTCTCCTCTCTGCTCTTTAGATTCCTTTTATATCTGGAATTTTGTTCTTCTATGTTAGAAATTAAATCCAGGATTTCACATCCTGGCTAGGTAGACACTATATTCCCAGACCTTGATAATTTTTTTTTTTTGTTTTTGAATTAATATTGTGTCTTCTTGAGCAGAGAGTAAAGGAGAGGTGGCTCACACAAGTAAGAGAGCTGAAGAGTTAAGACCTGCTGTTCCCCCTTCCAAGCCCATTACCTACAACTATCTAAATGCAATGTAAAGTGTATTTGAGACTAAGTTAGATCTATGCATCCTTCCACTTGGCATGAGACTTGATTTCCCCCACTCTCCAGTGGCACTTTCAAAAATATTAGATAAATTAAGAAACTGGGTAGAGGGACTATTGCTCAAAGTCTCAGGTTGCTTTGCCTTTCCCAGTGTTGAGGAGTGTTGAGTCCAGGGCCTAGGAGCAAGGCGTGTCTATTTATTTATTTATTTATTTATTTATTTATTTATTTATTTATTTATGATAGGGGTGGTGTTGGTGCTTATACCCTCAGGGCACTGTATCCCATTCCAAGGCAAGCTCTGGGTTATGTCAGACCCTTATTAAATATCAAGAGCCCTCCATCTGCCTCCGTCTTTCCTCTGAGACGGCTGCCAGACAGTCAAGGTCATGACCACATATGCCCCACTGTTCCCAGGGTTGGGGGTGGGGAGAGAAGGAAGAGAGCAGCCTGTCTACATGAAACAGACACAAAAGGGCTCTTATTCAGGTCTGTCCCCCACCACATGCATGGCCAACACATGTCCAAAGCCACACTTGCTTGTACACTCTGCTTCAGTCTGTGACCTTCAGTGTACAGTCACAGACCCTACTTAGTCCTGGGGACTCCCTCTGGGTTTAGAAACGCAGTAAAGTCTGAGTGGTGTGACACAGGGACAGAAACAAGGAGGGTTTCCTGGATTTGTGTTTTTAGAGCTTTTCATTAGGAGAAGACTGGAAGTCCCTTGGGCACCATATGCAAAATGCTGTGTTATGAGTCCAAGAGAATGTAATCAGTTATCCCTCTAAGACGCTCACCTTCGCTGCTACAGAGTCACCCCCAGAACCACACTCTCCCCCAGAGACCAAGTTGGCCTTTCTTTCCTGGTCCACGTTCCTCAGGGACCACGCCTTCCTCAAGGTGCATAACCCTCATCATGCACACTTTTCCTCTGGAATCCACAGCCCTGCTTCTCAGCCTGCTGTAGCCCTGCTTCTCGGGCCGCAACAGCCCTTGTGGGCCAACTCACAACCCCAGTAGAGATCTTACAAGAGCACGGAGAAGCAAGACACAATTTGCTTTCAGCCCTTTGTAAGTTCTCATGTGCAAATTATTCTCTTGGCTGGGGCATTCTTGTCTTATTACTTTTATTAAAGGGACTCAAGGGGCACTGACCACATGGAGACTCCATACCAATGATGTCTGTCATGCCACAAGTAGAGTGACAATGGAGAGGGTGGGGGTCCTGTCACATGGACCTGACACTCCTGTGCCACTAAGTGGAGAGGTGGTGGTGCCTGCTTTTACCACCCACAGATCCTGCAAACCTAACCCTCTGATAGAATAGGACTGTCTCAGGGATTCGGATCCAGGAGTATCTGTGATGCGGTGTCTCTGCGGTCGAAGCTGAAGAGTGATCTAAAGTTGGTGGAAAAGAGCAGGAGTTTCTTTCCTAACCTCTGAGTAAACACCAAGGGACCGCTCCACCTCCTCTTCAGTATTCCTTCCCAGAAGAAGTTAGCTTGGAAATAGTGCAGAAAGCATGAGGAATGGAGGTGTTGGCTATAAGATTTAAGGATGGCATCATAGAGGACAAAGGTCAGGAAGGATGTGCAGACAAACTGAGCTCCACCGAGAAGCACCCAGCACTTGCTTTCCCGGCATCTCTGTGTTTGCTCAGTAGTTGGAGTAAAATTCACATGGTAGTCCTGGAAAAGAGGAAAAGGGGGGATGTGTTGAAGGACATGGAGAAAGATGTCCTCAAGAAACAGATGTGTGTCTCAGGCTGAAGAGCCACACACACGCAGGGGTGACAGTGTACAGGAAATGGTAACAGATCTAACAAAGGAGACAGGAGAAAGGTACGGGCTGGAGTCCAGGTCAAGCGCCTGCCGGTGTTACGGTTGGTATCTGCCATCCTCAGCTCAGCAGACTCGTCACTCACCACACAGATCCAGATAAAGATAGAGAAATAGCAAAGAGAGTTACGTTTGGAAAGTTTTGCTAGACTCTCACTAGAAATTAGGAAAGGGGTACAAATAATGCTGTCAAACAAACTCATCCTGTGAGTAGAGCTGGTAATGGTGACCATGATGAGCCTGGGTGCTGCCTCCCGTCCTGTGCTGCTGCCTAGCTTTCCCCTTAAGCCCTTAGATGTTGCTCAGGGGCCTCATTCCAGTCTCATGGCCATTTGAGTTAGACACATTAAGCCTCTGCCTGGCTAAATGGTG
The DNA here is from genome assembly GCF_000001635.26 of Mus musculus. Taxonomy (NCBI): domain Eukaryota; kingdom Metazoa; phylum Chordata; class Mammalia; order Rodentia; family Muridae; genus Mus; species Mus musculus. Next base: position 106,857,514 of record NC_000078.6, read on the forward strand.
GTGGTCACTCATCAACCTGGGCTGCTCTTCCTACATCAACCTCAGTTGGTCAACAGTCCATGTGCTTCTTTGGGGTTGCAGGAGGCTTTCATGGTTCTGTGACAGGACCATGGTAGGGTAGGGAGTGTCTGGCTCTTCCCAAGGGCACCAGATACCTCCGGCCGTCACATTGTATCCCATGGACCCTGACACAGGACTTCCCCTGAACATGATGACAAATGCAAGCACTTAGATACTTACACCTGTGCCCCAGGTGCTGTTGTGAACACATTCTCTACGTTGTGTCGATGAGAGGGGCATGAGGGGCTTTCCAGAGTCTTACCCTAGCCACACTGACTCTCTGCATATGCATTTACTACCCAGGATTTTAATCTCATGAATTACTTTTTTCTTCTTCTTCAGATAATGACTAAGAAGTTATCCCATAGGGTCAGACATATTTACCTGGTTTCAGATGAACTTAAGAATTCTCATTTTCTTGCAAACCAGCTCCCTATCCTTTTGCAGACTACACATTCAGGGGCACAATGTCTTACAGGGGTGCAGAAATCAAATATTATAATTAAAATTTTCTCTGGGGGTGATCTTACTGCCAAGTGTAAGTCCCCTTGGTGATCAAGGGACAAGACATAAAAGTGTGGGGTCAGCAAGAGTTCCCTTAGCTCATTTTTATTGATACGACTGAAATATAATTGAAACATCCTTCAAAGAAAGCCACCCCCACCTCCTCTTCAGCTTTGATGGGGATTTTTAATCAGGAGACATTGTTGCTTTGTGATGAATGCAGAGAGCATTTAAAATATTTTGTGGATGGAATGCTTGCTTTTGACCCCAGTTGAAAGACCACATGGAAAAGAGCTGAAAGGAATTCACTTGGAGTCCTCTGGGCTCCAGTCACCGCGGGTCTGGGAACAGGCTCAGACTGGAGACTGCTGGAGTAAAGAGTAAACTTCAGAGAGTTGGAAAATGAGAGGCCAGCAGCTTTGTTCCTAGGAAAAAGGATGTCTCCGTGAGAGCCCAGGGATATTCAGGAGATGCTGATTGTCAACTCTGAGATGTGACATACTTACTATCCCGTGTGTATGTCTTGTCCTAGCTCATGTTTTCCCAAGATGTGCCCTGTGGATAGAGAGAGAGTCTCCAAGATATTTCTCTACAAATACATTGTCACCTACCTTTCTGATTTGAATGACAACCCTCTCCTGGTGACTGATCCTCACTGGTTCTTGGTATATCAAAGGAGTTAATTCATGAGTAAAGGATGCCTGATGGCTTTGAATCACATTTGATTCTATGGAGTCTTTGGCTATATACAGTCTAGAGTACTACCATGCTTGGCTCATGAAGGGGACATTGCAGAGAAGGTCAGGTAGGGTCTAGACTGACACATTTTATTAGCCTTTGGATGTGCGTGCCCAGCAAGGACTACCATCTTCAAATCCTACTTCCAAACTCAGCCCATGATATAAACAACTGGAAATAAATCAATTGTCTTGACTTGGGATTTTTTAAAAAATTATAATACATAGATTATCTGATATTATTAAAATGAGATAGATGTCTGGATAGATCTAGAAATAAATAACTAGAATATGAGAGAGACAGAGATAGATAGATAGATAGATAGATAGATAGATAGATAGATAGATAGATAGATAGATAGATAGACAGACAGACAGACAGATAGAGACCTCAGGAACCTTCCATAAGTTCTCCAACCTCTCTGGGCTGAGGAACTAGCTGGACTAGGGAAATCTGGGAGCACAGAAGGTCAAGCACACGTTGATACACACACAGAATTTTTCTGTGCCCTTCTTATTGATAGTCACAAAAAGCTAATGATAATAGTTTTTGCAACATAAAAGTCCAGGAACTTGCCACAAAATGAGTTAGACTACAAAATACACGGGAAAAATGTCCATCAACCAGCAATAAAAGATCAGTTATGGCGCCCACTTTTATATGAACACAGCTGCCTATTGGTCAACAGATCATGCAGGTCACTGTAAGCTGATTTCATTCTTGTCCTTTGATTGGTTTGGTCTTGGACTTAATGTGACAAATAATCATATTCTTCCCAATCACCGTGTCTGTCCCATTGTCCAGTTTAAGTCATAAACATGATTTTGGTGCATCACTGTTTTTTTCCTGATGCTGTGTTCCTGTCTGAGGGGGGTATGTGTTCATGTGCAGGAAGTGCATGTGCATATGTGTGTTGGGTGGGATGTTGTATATGGAGACCAGAGGACAGCCTCAGGAATCATTTCACAGCTCTTATTCACCTGGTTGGTTGGTTGGTTGGTTGGTTGGTTGGTTGGTTGGTTGGTTGGTTGGTTGGTTGAGTTTTGAAACAAGGCCCATTTTGAGTCCTGTACATGAGGGATCAACACTGAGACCAGGAGAAATGTCTAATTCTCTGGGCTTCTCTTTCCTTACACAAACCATTCACTTTTCCTGATCTTTACTCTCAGCTCCTCATTTTTTTGTTTGTTTGTTTTTCAAGACAGGGTTTCCCTGTGTAGCCCTGGCTGTCCTGGAACTGACTCTGTAGACCAGGCTGGCCTCAAACTCAGAAATCCGCCTGGCTCTGCCTTCCAAGTGCTGGGATTAAAGGTGTGCACCACCACTGCCCGGCTCCTCATTTTCTAGACTCAGGTGGATGAAAAGGACACAGAGACCCAGGGCTTCTGGTTTTTGACCTCCTAGTCACAGGAAACACACAAGTCACTTCACCTCAGCCTGGATTCCTCACTTGGTGCTTCCCTTCCGACTGGCCATCTGTGTGAAAGGGCAAGACCATAGGGAGATTAATCCACTCAACCAACTGACACCTTTCCCGAGACAGCTCATCCACACCCCACAGATTATTCTTATATTTATGCAGAGAGGTCCATTTCATAGATAGTTTGTCCAAGTGTGTTAAGATGTACAGGGTCTTGAGCTTTATATTCTGGCTACTTGCCTGCACTTTCCCTGCCTAGGTGCCAGAGGTGTGGATGAAGTCCACAGGCCACAGTTTTTGGTTCAAAGTGTGTTGATGGCCCATCATGGGCTCTTTGCTCTACTGGTCATCAACCTAGTCTTGTCATTAGTTACCACTGGCAGCACAGAATATCTAAAGATGTTACTGGCTGGAACAGAGCAGCAAAGAGAGTTCACAGCTCAAGCAAGTCCTTAGCCAGCTCCAGCCTACCACCTCTGGTTGAACTTAGAACTCAGTAGCTCTTTCTCTCTGAATCCAGTGGAGTACTTAACATCAGTACCTACAAGAGGCTCATAGAAAGCACAAGGTTTGGATCTACATCTTCCTATATCCACAGCCTAGATAAGTTCCTTCCATTCCATAACCAGGAAGACCGGAAGAAGGCAGCTAAGCAAGGAAAAGGGTGTTCTCCTTCATTTCTCTGTCACCATGTCAAGTCTTACTCTATAGGCTTCCAAAGAGATATCCCAGGTCAGCCTCGACGGACAGCACATTTTCTGAGGAACACCCTTTCCAAACCACCTCATTTTGATGTAACTGCAAAAGGCAATACTATTTTGAGTTCTTGCTAGGATAAAACTAAAGCTTCAAGCTAGGGACTTTCATGAGAGATCGCATTGAAATGTCAGCAGATGGCTTGCTAATCGCGTTAAAAAAATACTCGTTTCTTTAAAAAAAAAAATGGCATTTCCCTCCAGTAAGCAGATCAGAAAGCAACATTATGATGTAAAACATATTAGTCACAATGCCGCTTAATTATCCTGCTTAATCATCGAGGTCATAATGATAATTGTTTCCAAAAACTCAACACCTATTTCTTTTTCAAGAAAACTAAAACCTCTAGTCAGAAACAAAGACTTGCTTTCCTGGGAGGCCATATAGGGTAAAAGAAGGCAGGAGGGGACCATGGAAAGTGCTCTTAACAAAGTGCAGGCAGTTCCCAGGAGATGAGAACTGTTAAAATATTGGTTGGTCTGTTTTGCTCAAATCAAAACTCCAGCTTTCCAGCCAGACTGGGCACAGGGTCCTAAGAGTGATGGTGACGGTCTTCCATCAGATCTTCACATTTTCCTGTAAAGGCAGTTACCTTGTGAGTCTGCTGAGCTCAACTACGTATGGAGGCTGGCTCTGGGGGTAGAATGGAGGCATTTCTCTGCTCTTAGACCCAGTTCTCACACCCTGCCTATCCGACCGGCCTCTTTTCCTTGCTTCTATGGTGGATCCCTTTCTAGCTTATGCTTCAGGGCTTCTATTATCCTAATGCTATCTTTAAACTTCACACTCTTCGATGGCTCCCTCCATCTCTCTGAGAGCAGAATCCTCCCTGTGCCAACCTGTGGGCCCCCAGCTCTGGGAGGCAGCGTTCTCAGCCAGCATCTTTTCTCACCCCCTCCTCACCTCCAGCCCCCTTTGGAAGGATGCTTCAAAAAAGCTGTCACATCCCAAGCACTTGGGATTTTCACAGCTAAAGACATGTTCTATAGCAATGACTGAAGCCTCTCTTTTTCAGCATCTAACACAACTTTCCCCGGTAGCTCTGGTCTCCTTTACAACTTTGCAGCTATGCAGACAGGAAGGGAACTGTGCTTGGTGCTCATACTTACCGATGATCCTGGATCACAATTAAGAACTTTGGTGACAATGTAGTCAGTGACCCTACCGGTGCCACAAAGGAGGACCCCAAGACTGTTGAGTTTCTTACATGACTTCTTCCACCCTCCAGTTTTCTGTGTGTCACCGTTCTTGGATCCTGGCATTAAATGTATCCATGAGCCATCATGTCCCTGGCTCTCGGGTTGGGAGCTCTCACCTCTGACCTCAGTGCTCCTCTTCAGCATCTTCTATACCTGTGCCTGCTTGAGAGGGCAGGCGGTCATGGCAATGGGCTTGAGCTCTGGTGAGAACTTGGTGGGATGTTGCTTGGAGCTCCTGCTTCAGGAAAGCCTCCTACATGGTCTCCTCCCGCTGCTGGGTGTGGTGGCCTGGAGCACTGTGCACACCTGTCTTTAGATGTCTGTCTTGACACCCACCAGGTGATCTGATGCAATGCACGCCATACGTCCGCAACCCCATTTTCCTTTTCTATGAACTAGGAAAGACGATTCTATGAAACTCATTGGAGTGTCCTGGAGGTTCAGTGTGAGGTGTTTAAGGTCCTTCCTGACAGGATTACACATTTATTAAATACATAAGAGACCTTCCTCCCTCTCAACCTTACTCCACACCCTATACAATCAGGATGGAAATCACTTCTTTTTGAGATACCCCCAGAAAGCTGTTGCACATCACCAAATTCTTAAGACATGTCCTTTGGGGTGCAGAGGTGTGTGTTGCTTCCTCCTGAGTTCTGAGTTCACAATCATTCGGGTCCCCAAGTTATGTCTCATGTTCAGTAGCATTTATACCTCGCCTCCTCGGGACTTGGGGGTTGAGTCACAAATGGGGACAGGAAGTGAAGTCTGAGTCGGGTCAAGCCTAGTTCTCCCAGCTGAGGCAGCACAGGATATAAGGCCCACACATGCAGAGCTGGGGAAGATTATCTCTCTGAAAACCGACACGATACTCTAGAAGACAGCAGATATGTATCTAAGACGAGAAAAGACATCTGAACAAATTGTGCGTTTTGAAAGAGCTGACCAGTATATACAAAACAACATACTTTTACCACCTCACTGTGACAACTTAGAAATGCTTATTGCAAGATTTGGTTGAACATGCAGCTAAACTTTTAGAATATCTTCTCTGGAGAGTAGACAATCCACGCCTTACACTTATTAAATAATTGATTTTGGTTTATTGACATTTGTAGACTAGTTTCTCTCACTTTACAGCCAGTTATTGTCATTGTGTACAGATTCTATGAACTCCACTGTTATTCTCTTCACGGTGTCATGTGGTATAGTCCAGGCTGGCCTTGACCATAACAATCCTCCTGCCTCAGCCTCCCAAGATTATATGGAGAGTTTTTTTTTCAATTTATTTCACTACCCCCTCCCAGTCTGCTCTCTAACATATCCTCATACCATCCCTCCTCCCCCATCTCTAAGAGGATGACCCACCCCCTACCAGGCCTCCCCACTCTCTGAGTGTTCAAGTCTCTCAAGGGTGTGTCTTCTCTCACTGAGGCCAGACCAGGCAGTCCCCTGCTATATATGTGTTGGAGGGGGGGGGGTGTGTTCCTCATATCAGCTGGTGTATGCTGCCTGGTTGGTGGCTCAGTGTCTGAGAGATCTCACGGGTCCAGGTTAGTTGAGACTGATGGTCTTCCTATGGGGTCACCCTCCTCCTCAGCTTCTTCTAGCCTTTCCCTAATTCAACCACAGGGGTCCCCAGCTTCTATCTATTGGTTGGGTGTAAATATCTGCATCTGACTCTTTCAGCTGCCTGTTGGGCCTCTAGGAGGGAAGCCATGCTTATATGGAGTTTTAAAACGCCCTGAAGCATGGAAGCCACAGTCACATCTGTCGTATCTTGAGTGGCTTTGCCTGGTTGTCACCACTCAAGGTGGGACCCTGCTGATGAGACTCCATTAGAAGATACTGACACAGTGCGTTTATTCCCGGACACACACTCTATGACTTAATATGTTACTTGCAGGATATAGTTCTATATTTTCTGCCAGGTACTAGTGAGAACAATTCTTTCTTAAGATATCAGGCTCCTAAGTAGAAGACAATTCCACGGACCAGTTTTCCCGCTCTGCACCCGAGGGCTTGTGTCTAGTGCAGTTTCCCTTACTTCCAAGATGGAGCAACGGGGACATAGTCATTTCCCAACATGAACTTTAATCCCACCTCTTACCTGTCAGGCTGCCAGGTGAGTTAATCCCGTGGGCAGGAGGCATGTTATTGGCAGCCAAACCATGACACATAGGGAGAACCAGCACCATTTAACTAGACATGGAAATCGCCACAATCACGCAAACCCAGCTACGCTGCCTCCAGTTTCCAAACTCCCACCCTAAACTTGCATGGGACAGGGCCATGCATATGAAGGAGAGAAAGCCAAAGCAAAGAGCACAATCCTTTCAATGTAACGAGGTGTCATCTCGTCCATGGGTAGATGTGACAAAGTCATATCACCACTTGTACACATCTCCTGGGATCTGAAACAGGGAGGCGTTATGGCTAAGGATTTTTTTTTTTTTTTAATTTTAAAGAACAAGTATCTTTTCTAGGTACCTCCATTCTGTGCAGAATGACCATGGCAAGAAGGCTGGGTTAGGCAGTGCTGGTGCCAAGGGCTCATGAACTTGAACTCAACTAGATGGTCAAGTGTCAACAAGTATCAGAGCAAAGCGGCACCTTACTCACTACTCGAGAGAGGGTGCTCGAGACAGAAGCAAAACAGCAAGAAAGGTGATCAGGGAGGAAGGTTGGGGGTTGGGGGGAAGTTAAGTCTCCAGACAGAGATTCAAGCCTCGAGCAAGAGGCACCACAGAGACACCCGAATTCCTCAGAAGTGATTTGATCTTGGTTTCTACAGAGGCTGCTGTGGGGCTTTTCTTGAATTCCCAGGCATCACTCTGCGACCTCACAAAACTCGGTCTTTCAAATAAGCCTCAGCACTGTGGTGTGTGTGTGTGCATGGGTTGTGTGGTGTGCGTATGCTCTGTGGCATGCGTGTGTATATGCTGTGGTGTGCGTGTGCTCTGTGGTATGTGTGTGTGTTCTGCGGTATGTGTATGTTCTGCGGTATGTGTCTATGTTCTAGGTTCTGTGTATGTGTGTTCTGTGGTATAATTCACTCTGTGGTCTGTGTCTCTGTTTGTCTTAGCTACATTTTTGTTGCCGTGATAAAGACATCACAATCAGGAACAATTTATGAAAGCTGGTTTTTCATTTAGCTCACAGTCCCAAAGGGATAAGTCTACTCTGGCAGAGTAGAGAGGCGTGGCCACAGGTAGGGGATACAACAGCAAGAACAGGGTGCTGGCGGTTCACATCTTGAGCTAAAAGTGTGAAGCAGAGAGAACAGGCTGCGAGTTATGGAGCTTTTTTAATCTCGATGCCTGCCTAAGGGGAGTGTTGTTTCTACTGTGGAGGGGCAAGTGGGCCGGCCATCTTACCAATGTGATGTTCTCCATGATGATTATTTAATAAGTAGACCTTTTAATATAATCCTACAAAAGAAAAGAAACCCAATCTTTCTTATAAATAAATAACTGCATAAAACATAGTGCTCTTAGCCCAGGTGCCTTGGCTTTTACCTGTACACAACAAAATATAAAAGGTTGAGGCAGGAGAATCATGAGTCCATGGGCAGCCTGAGATACAAGGAGAGATCCTGTCTCAAAGAAAAAGAATCAAACATCAATAGTCCCTCATATTGCCTACATTGAAACTTGGGTTCAAGAGAAAGATGCTAAGCCAAGTGGGAAGTCCCTGGATTTTCCTGAGTGGGGTTCATTGCCATTTGTTGGACCTTTGCCCTTCCACAAGTGGGAACACAGTCTCTGAACATCTGGAAAGCCTGAGATTTGAGGGCCTTCCTTCTCCAGACTTCAGGGTGAGAACTGCCTTGCTTAATGCTTTCCCAATTAGCTCCAGGCCAATTCAATTCCTATGCTTGATTACTACAAAGTATCCCTGGAGAAGAAAGACACAGTCATTGCCATCATCACCATCATCACCACCATCATCATCAAAACCACCACCACCCTCACCTCCACCATCATCATCACTACCACCATCTTCATGGTGGATGGTGAAGAAGTTACCTATCAACAAACCTTCACTTCCCTTCAGTCAAATCACACTGTCTCTTACAGCATCGCTTTCCCGATTCATAGCCTTCACAAGACCCTAGACTGCACAGATCATGGGAAGACGAATGCAGATGAGCAGTCATGATACCCTTGCTCGCCCACCCTCAGTTCCAGACATACCAACACCTCCAGATACTAACAGGTATGTATACGGTAGCTGTGACTGCTTCTACCTTGGCCTGATCTCCACCTTTTTGTTAGATGTGTATATAAATGTCAGGTGGCCAGGGACTGAGGAGATACATAACTGGGTAAAGGGCTTGATATAAAAGAATGAAGAACCCAAGTTCAGTCCCCAGAACCCACATTGAAATAATTTAGATATTGGGGTACTCACTGATGACCCCAATGCTGAGCAGGTGAAGATGGGTGTGTCTCTGGGTCCCACTGGCCAGACAGCATAGCCTACTGAGTTCCAATGAGAGACCTTGTCTGGAAATTCAAGGCAACCAGTACCTGCGAAATAAGACTGTTCCCTAGCCTCCAACACAGAAGCACTCACATGCATGTGTATGCACACACACACACACACACACACACACACACACACACACACACAACCACACTTCAACTTTCTGGATGGAAGGCAGAGACACCTTGTTAATTCTGTAACAGTAGCATCCACTTGTGCTACTTTGGGTTCACACACAAAGAAGGTTCAATTACATCATCTTATTAACTGATGTGTTTATTTGGCTTGGAAGAGCATATTCTTGAAGGTGCCAAATCCATCTGACTTGCTCTGCCACCGCTTAGGTGTGGCTAGCTTTCCTTACCATGGTGTGCGAGATCTTCCTGATGTGGTGTGGCCATCTCATCCAGCCTCAGTCTGAGCTCCAGACAACATGAGAACATGGGACCATTGACTTGTGGGACACGCTACCCACCCGGTTCAAGGCTATCCCAACTCCGGAGAAGGGCTGAAATTGAATGTGGTGACTTGAGCTTGTGGTAACTACATGTCCGAACTAGGTCTCCCATCTGCTTGGTTCCCAGGAATGCCTCTTCTTTTTATTGATGGGCTTGAGCAAACACAAATTTGAGATTCATCTAGAGATATCCAATCTATAACTGTTGAGCATACAAGTAGCTCTTCCTGGCAAAGCCTTGGATAGATGTCTGCATGGTCGATGGATTTGCCTGTTTCCTGACATTCTCCTGAGAGAGATGCCTCAACTGTCTGTCCCTCCTGGGCTTCTCTGTATCATTCAGCTTCATAGTGTCACTAACATAGACAGTGGCAGTCTATAGAGAGGGGAAAACAATATTATTTTTTATGTGCAATCTATTTTGATCGTAATTTTATGCCCCCAGAAGGTGACCATAAGGTGACCTCCTGTTGTGGCTGATTTTACATTCTGGTGACTTGATACCATGCAGGTACATCTATCAAACCTTCTGTTTTATTGTTTTATAGAATGTTCTGGAGGTTGCTAGAATACCCAAGCCTACCAGCTATGACTAAGTTGCCCGAACAGTTTGTTGTCCATGTGTGACCATGGTACTGCCAAAATTAGTGTGGCCTGGTGAGCTCTCAGTGAGGTTTGGAGGTTTCCCTAAGCCTCAGGAATTTAACAGCCAAGTAACGATGGGGACAATTAATTCTGCCTTTATTCCCTTCTCTTTTGGCTGATAGTGCTTTGGTTTTAATTTAATAAAATAAATGTACTTTAAAAAAAAATAAAGCAAGCTGAGCATTGCATCCAAGAACCCCACAGGCTGACTGTCAGCTTAAACCAATCTGAAAACTATGCCTTTTAGTACAGACATTGGACATGAAAAAGACCTTGTGGGTCATGAAGCCACCCCCTGCCAATATCAGAGAGGCACTGGGCTGCTTTGGGGGCCGTGATTGTCTCAAATTCCCTTCCATCCAAATCAGAGGAAGGTTGGGCCAAGTCTGCCTCCTGTTAGTCACGCCCTGTGGGGTGAGACGCAGCCATTGCGCGAGTCCATAGCCACTCACTCCAGCATAGCCCTGCTTCCCAGTCCTTCCTGATCAAAGGGAAATAAAGCCATCACCCCCAGCCCTACCTGACTCTGGGATTTGGCCAAAACTCTGAGCCTAGACTGTGAGTCTTAAGGATGTGCTCTGGGAAGCTCAAATATCTTCAAGAAATCCCACACCAGGCCCCCCACATAGCGTGATGGAGATGGCTCCACCCACCTCTGTTGTTAATCATATCTACCCCACAGTGGTATGTCTGAACATCCACTTTAGCTCCAGCCACCTCTCCATCAAGGGAGAATGGTCCTTCCTAATTAACCTTGAAGACCATGTGCCTGTACACCAGCTGGCTCTTATTGTTTAGTTTAGGTCCTTATACGGGCAGAGATGGGTGTTTCTGCTTGGTTTTAAAATACATCCTTATTGCTAGAAGATATAGCTCAGTGTCTCTTTGTCCAGTAAGCTTCGGCAGGCTAGCATCCTTTGAGGAATATTGACTTTTGATAACCCGGCTAGTGCTTGCTGCTCCATTGAGCTGGTGATTTGGAACAGGCAATCTGTCCTTCTAGTGTTCCCCCACATTGTTTGACATCGGTGACAGTTGTAGAAAAGAGTTGACTCTCAGGTTTTTTAGAAAAAGATGACAGGGTAACGGAATGGGGCATCCCAGAGGCCCATGTCTTAGATTATTGGGGAAGAGACAGTGTGAGACCTGAGCATGTAGGAGGACAACCCATCCCCATACTGTTAACAGATGCTGTGGGTAAAAGCATGTTTGTCCTCTGGCCATGATAGAATAACACCCTTTCTACTCAATTTTCTGCCAATGCACAAGTTCTGCTACCAAAAGTCTAGAAGCTCGCTGAGTCCGTTTGTGGGGACTGGTCTGGTTAATTCTATTAATTAAGACTGGTTCCGCTTACTCTTATGTGACTTCAGCTCTTCTCATCTTACAATCATTATGAATCATGAAATCCACTATGGATATTTGTATGCATTTTCTGAGAACTGCAACAGGGATTCCTTGTCTGGAAACAGGCTGCTTTTTCCCTCTTCTTATATACAATAATTTATTTTTTTTAAAGAGAATTAGAAAGTCATAAGAATCAAATATAATCAAATTACAAGGAGGCTGTTTAAATAGTAAGGAAGCACTCAGGATACAGAACCAAAAAAAGGTGTGAAGTAAGTTATTAAAAGTTAAGTCTGTAGGGGCTAGGGAGATGGCTCAGTGTTTAAGTGCTGGCTGAAGAATGGGAAGATGGGAGTTCAGCTATCCAGAGCGCCAGGTAAATGTTGGGTGACTGTGGAGGCCCATCTGTATCACTAGTCTCAGAGTTAAAAGCAAGGGATCCTGGAGCAAGCTGTCTATCAAGGTTAGACATGTAAGCAAACTGTGGGCTTGATGGAGAGATCCTGCCTCAGTGCGCAATCTGAGAAAGGATGGAGAGCAATTCTTGACCTCAATCCCCCATGTTCACACGCACTCACACACATTCACACACACACACACACACACACACACACACACACACACACGAGACATAACGTGCACATATGCATATACTCCGTACTACACACATATGCATGATGGAAAGTCAGTCTCTGAAGACTCAGTGTGTGAATTTATGATGGTTTGGATGGTGAGAAGAAATCATCACGGAGATGCCTCTAACACAGCCCCTCAGGATCCTTCAGAGCTTCAGTATGACAGGGCCAGGACCTCGTGTGAACTACAGAAAGTTATCCCTCATTGCTCTGGAGGCTCAAAGTTCAAGGTCAAGGTACTGGCAGCTGGCATGCTTTTCCAGAGAACCCTGGCTTCTTGCCTTTGCGCCACCTCTTCATGCTGCCGGCCCTGTGTGCATTGCTCCATCATGTTTGTCTTGATTACCCTGACCTATGAGGGCATCACAGTTAGGGCCACACCCATGTCAACCCCACTCAACCTCTGTCACCACATGAAAGGCCTTACATTTAAGCACAACTTGAGGTCTCTGAATGTGCAGGACTTGACACATTAATTCCATTGGCCATGAAGGATCCCTTCCCCGATTGTTTCCAGCATTCCCAGCTACTTCTCCTACACTCAGCGCTGGCCTCAAGCTGCTGTTGTTATCATCATCATCATCATTATTATTATTATTATTATTATTATTATTATTATTATTATTGGTGGGGGACATGGACCTTGGAATTCCGTCTTCTATGATTCACCCATATCACTCTTCCCATGAGGCTCATGGATGCCACCCCAAGAAGCTGCTCTGGCTTTCCATAGTTTATATAATCAGCTCCTCCCCCCACATACCTCGTACTGAGTCCTCTCCCACCTTGCCACCTTTCTGTCCTCACACTTCATGCATAGTCCTTCTCCTCAAAATATGTTCGCCTTGAGTGTCTGGCTTCCCGAGGGCCAAAGGAATCAAAGTTCAGATTATAGGAAAACTTTGTATGCAAAATTAAATGCAATTGGATTGCTCTGCCAAAATAAAATGGTCAGCAGATTTATTTATTTTAACACATGAATTCTCTTTCAAGGGTTAGCATACACTACCCTGGAAGACTAGATTTACAATGGGGATAGAAATATGTAATTTGAAAGCTGAAGATTGAAAAACAATTAATTACTTGAATGTAAAAGTAAGTAGTGAGCCCAGCCTCAAACTTAAAGGGATATTTCATTGTGAGTTCCAGGAGGCAAAGTGGCTTCAAACCTTCCTAGAGTCACCAGTAACTGTCTGAGAGCAGGCACATCTCTCGAGCTTCCCAACTTCTGGACACTTTGTATCTCCTAAACACACAAGGTCCTGAAAGTGTTCATAACAGCCACATTATTTGGAACTCATTAACTAAATTTGGTGCACCTAGAACTCATCCTCAGAGCGAAGCCAGAGGAAGGAGGCATTCATGCAGACACCGGGTCAAGGTCAAGGGTCTAGGGGTCCTTCTGCTATGACGTTACAGAAGAGAAAACTCTTCCCTGACATTGTTGGAGAAACACCCTTGCCAAGGAGACCTCATTGATCTTGGAGGGGGATGGGTGGGATGAATGTCGAAGTCTTCTGGGACACAAGGAAAGTACAGACCTCGTTCACACATGAAACAAATGAGTTCAGAGTCCAGTCAGACCATGACTCCCTCTGAGCATCTCTATCCCCTCGCTCTGCTGTCTAAGCTTCTATGGCTTAAATGTCTACTCCCTTGGCACAGTGTGATCTACCTGGTGGTCTCTTAAAATGACTCTTTTAAGTTTAGCTCCCAGGCAAATTTTACAGAATTCATGGGAGGAAACTGAGCTGAGGAACCTAGGAACATGGAGAGATGGGAAAGAAATAGTTAGAAACTGACAGGGCACTGGAGCTCAGAGTTTCAGTTGTGCACATTCGAAACGTACACGGGATAAGTGTGGAACAGTGCTGTGGCAAACAGCCAAGACTCTGCAGCCAGCACAATGCAGGCATGTGATGGAGTCCACAGAGTCCTCGCATGAGACGAGACTTCCTGTTACACTCATTCCGAGACCCGGCTTGACTCCTCGTCTGACTGATGGCATGGCTTATCTCACCTCCGTGAGGCAACTCGCAGTGGAGAAGAAAGCATGAACTTTGCAGTCTCTTTCCTTGAAGTGGCAGTATGATGCCAGGACTCTTGGGCCAGAAGGAACGGAGGCAAGAATTCTAAATCTGTAACTCTGGAAGCTGTCAGAGCCATGAAGGGTGAGTGACAGTAGCCACTGGGGGAACTTGACCCATGACAGGTGTTCATGGTATGAGATCAAGAATGGGACCAGGGGTTGAGGGAGTGCACATTCTCTGGACACCTTGGGGAATATCCTTCAGTCCAGAGTGAGATTCACTCCACCATCCAATCATCACTTCTTGTGGTTTGCTCACATAGACTGCTTCTCTAACTACTGTGTACAAGAAGAGCTTGTGTGTTCTGTGTGGGTTCAACACCTCCCCCCGGTCAAGCTCTCCTCTTATTGCTCTGGGTCTGAATTTCAGAATCCTTAATCCATCACTAACAAGATCAAAACAAATCGAGGAAGAAGAGGACTTGATGTTGTATGCGCATCCACGTACATGTAGCAAGGATGAGATCGCTGTCAGGCCTCTTATGTGATTGCGGCTCCACATGAGTATGGCATCCAGTGATACCAGAGCCAGCTTCAGTTTTTTTGTGAATTACCTAAGGAAGCATCTCTCAGAAGCAATCCCCATCCTCTGAAGGGTGCCTGTGCACTGTTTCTCCACATTCCTCTATACCCTGCCTATGGAAGGTGCAGGGCACAGGGAACTCTAGGCAGGAGATATCCAGGATGCAGGTTCTCGGGGGAATTTGGGGATGTCACCTTACCTATGACCTTGAAAATAAGACTGTCTTTGAATATTGAATATGCCCACCGACAACTCTGGCTCAGGGAAGTAGGTAGCTTGAATTAGAGAGAGCTTGTCCCTAACATTACTGGGCTAGTCTGGGTTCCGTTTTTAATAGGATAAAACAATCATTTGGTAAGACTGTGGTAGTTCAGGGAAGATTTGCCTGTTGGTGTGTTTGTGTAAAGATTGGGCTCTGGATACTGGAGAGATGGCTCCTGGAGAGATGACTCAGTGGTTAAGATCACTGGCTGCTCTTTCAAAGGACCTGGGTTCAGTTTTCAGTACCCACAGAACAGCTCCCAACCATCTGTAACTTTAGTTTCAGGAGATACAATGTCCCTTTTGATCTTCATGGGCATTAAGCACATTCCTAGTATGAATACATACATGTAGGCCAACATACATATACATGTAATAAAAATAAATTCATCCTAAAGAATTGCATCCTAATAGAAAGATTAGGCTTTATCTGTGTGAGTGATCTACTTTGATCAGGTCGGGACACACTATGTGAAATCCAAGGCAAAGTGTACCAATGTTCTGCACAAGTTTGGCGGCCACAGAAGGAGGTGGGTGGCTTGCCTGGGATGCCTGGAAACAGGGTGGAATGAGGGAAATTACTGGTCCCATAAAACTGACTTCCCCACAGTCCCAAGCAGGATCTCCAAAAAGGAAAACAAGCAGAGGTACCCACAGACCCACACGGGAGCCCGGGGAGGTCAGAGGGAAGCAAAGACAACGAAGCTAAGGATGTTAGAGACAGAAGAGGAGGCATCCACTTTCTAACTAGTTCTGTACTTGGAGTGGAATCCACCCTGGCATGTGCAGCACGTGGTGTGTGGTCAGGTCGGATCACTGCCCAGCCTGTTTGGAACTCAAGCCCAGCAACCTTCCCCCCAAAGCAGAGCGTGCGCTGTGATTTGTTGTCTGGGAGGGACATCTGTGGTCTCCATGCTCCAGGCTCAGGCTCTGGCAGGACATCACGCCACCCAGACATTCAGCTTGTCCCTCCGTCTGCTCAGGGTAGCCTGCAGCCCACAGGTCCAGCCTTAGCCACCTGGGAGGCCACATGTTAGGGTGCATGAAAATATTCCTAGAATAAGATGTTATTTGTCTATTTATTCTGTAGCCAAATGACAGAAGGTAGCCATGGTAGAAGCTAGCAGCATTTCCAACTGCCAATATCCTTGGTGTTCATAAAGCCTGGTGTCTCTCCTTCACTGTGTACAAGCGCAAAGCGCCCAGGATTCTTAAGTGATTACACAGTATCAGCCAAAGCAAACTTTCTTTTGGCTGAGACCTGCAGGATGCTAGCATGCCTGTAAGAGTGTCACATGTGGTCACAGAACACAAAGACCCATGTCCCTCCAAGTCTTGGGTTGCATTTTATCTGTCCTCATTCATTTAGCCAATCAGAACCAGAGATATCATGCGGAGTAAATAAAAATAGAGCTGTTTTGCTAAGGCTTCAACATCTGTGTGGGTTTAGTCTGGGGTCTCAAGATCATGACCTCTCTCTTCTTAGGCACAATGATCAGTTGAGTCCTCTTTTTCCATATATGCATTTACACTGTAGCTTAAGGATTCCATCATGAAATGATCTGCTCAGAGTGACTGGACATGACCTCTGCCATGAAAATGACATTCTCCTTGTTATAGACTTAAGAAATCACACTGTAAGGACCCATGTGTCAGGGCATATATAGTGAGCCCTCTACCAGTTAGCAACATGCATGCCATCTTATGAACTCTCTAGATGCACAACTGAACAAGATACTAAGAAACAGCGATTGGCCATCCATCCATAAATCAGATTTCTGTGTCATTGCATGAAGGGGAGGCAGAAAGACTGCAAGAGCTGGAAGATGGAGGGGTGTGCCGTAGTTTGCTGTCTTCTGGGCATGATGTCGTCATTGTACTCAAACAACAGCCACGGTCACCCACACAGGACTTACAAAAGCCCATGTCAGCATCACCCCCTCACCCCTTACTGAGCAACTATTGGCAATTGATAGCTGCTGAGGGAGGGGGATTCATTCACTTTTGAGGATGTGACCTCCAATGGGCTCCCCAGGCTCCAGGGGATGACCCCAGATGCATGCAGCCAGAACTGGGCTTAGTGGGTTATCAATAACAAAAAAGTGTGTAATTGGAAAGGGGCCATGAGGTAAGGGAATGAAGAGCAATTGGAAGCAGCAGAAAGATGATCCCACCATATTTCATGTATACACATATAAAGACTTCAAAAATAACGAGAATAAAGAAAATAGGATAATTTTTGAAAGAACTCCTCATCTGCAGCAAACGTAAAATCTGTTATTTTTAATTTATCCCTTTATTTATCTCTCTATTCAATCGTGAAACATTTCATCTGCCCCAAACCTATGTATGTGGTATAGTCCAACTGTCTTTCATGTGTGCATCACGTTTTCCGCTTGTGTATGGTGTGAACCACGCTTAAAGCTATAGAGAAGCAAATGAGTGCCTACACGTGCAATCACAGCTACAAAATAAGCCATTCTACAGTGTCGAGCCCACAATGTAGATCAAGATGGCTTGCATTTGAAGGTATTCTATTGGGTGTTCTTTGTAATTTCTTACAGCCTGTTTTCTGCAATCCTTGGACGAAAGGCATGTGGGGAAGCCATTTTTGCTTCATTTGAAAGATGACGAGGGAAAGATCAACTTTCATATCTGGATTGATCTGAAAATAGGATCCCCACTACACTGCGTCACTGGTCCACAGGACTAAGCTTCCCTCCCACAAAGGTCATGGGGATGAGTTGCCAAGCCCCGTAGAAGAAATGATGCCATATTCCTTGTGCAGGCTTGGCAAGTTCTTTAGTGAGTGTAGAAGTCTGTTTCTGCTCCTCACAATGTGAGGGACACCACGGTGTGGCACAATGCCATAAGGAGCCTTTTCAGAAGAAAATTGTGCATAATATAGTTGGGTCAATGCAAGAGAAATTGTCACAGTGTTCTACTTGTTGTTCATAACTAATAAATTCAGTGCTAGAGAGCTGGCTTGGTGGTTCTGAGAGCTCATTGCTTCTCCTGAGTACCAGACTTTGATTCCCTGCTCCCACATCTGGTGGTTCATAATCACCTGTAATCCAAACTCCAAGAGATCAGATGCCTGCTTTTGGTCTTTACAGGTACCTACCACACATGTACTCTACACAGACACACAGACACACAGACACACACACACACACACACACACACACACACACACACACACACACACACACACATACACGCACAGAGTGAATAAACAAATAAATGTAAATGTTTAAAAAATACTATCAATTTCTTAGAATGAACTGGCTGTCCAAGAGTTAAAATAATCTTTACATAATATAATAATCTATATTTTATTACATATTTATTTTACTGATGTTATATCATTATAAAGTATTCATAAGGTATAATGCATTATACTATATGGGATATTCGGTGATATACTGAGTATCCAGCCTATTTGTCTTTGTTATCTAGTTTGAAAACCTGTTTTATTTTTAGCTCCTTAATAAGCAGGGTTGAGTTAGAGTATCACTATCTATCATTCAAAATAATTTATCTACAGTTTCAGCAAATCTGAATTGGCTTTTAAAAAATATTATTTGTTACTGTTATGTGTGTGTGTGTTGCATGTGTGCCAGGTCCACTAATGCCATGGGACATGTGGGAGGTCAGAGGACACCTGTGTAGAGTTGGTCCTTCCCTCTACATTTGTGTGTGTCTCCAGGGATAGAACTCAAGTCACCAAGTAACACGGTTAAGCAACTTCACTTGCTGAGAAATCTCAAAGGCCCAAGAATGGACATTCTTTGGGAAATAAAAGCTAAGGTTGTCTCTTTCCTCTTGAGCAGTAGCTGTGAATTTCTGGGTCATGACCCATATGACGACCCACATGATGCCTAAGACCATCCTGAATATCAGATATTTACATTACAATTCACAAAAGTAGCAAATTACTATTATGAAGTAGCAATGAAAATATTTTTATGGTTGGGGGTCGCCACAACATGAGGGGGAACTGTGTTAAAGGATCTTGGCATTAGGAAGGTTGAGAACCATTGCTCTAGACACAGTGCCTTCACCAAGAGGAAAGACATTCAAATAAGAAGATAATAATGGCAAGCACCAAGCAAGGAATTATAATAGGGGGAAGGTCGGAGGAGGACCAAGATGTAGGTCCAAGTTCTCTGCTCATGTGACACCTCTCTGAAAAGGTCCCTGAGCTGAATAAGACCCGTCTGTTGTGCACATGGTGTTGGAAAAGAGAAATTCAGAGGTCCTCAGCCCAGAGGGCATTCAAAGGGGATGCTCAGAGACTTGGAGGAAGTGCAGGGAGGCATGGATGATGGGCAGGAATCTTGGCCCTCTGGGCTCCTGGAAAGAAGAGCTGGTCCTTGAGCTTCAGCAGGGAGGGTGTTATGATAGTAGTGCTGTGATGCCGTTTGCGTTTCAATGAACATCATTCTGTCTCAAAATGGGTTGACTAGGAGGCTATCCAGAAGAAGAGAAATGACCATGATCATGACAAAGAAAGGTGCCAATAGTTGACCAAATGAAACTAATCAGAAAACTTCAAATGCATTCAGGGGGTGGGTACCAGCATGTGCTGACAGACTGGATTTTATGGAGTGTGGGGAGACACTAGAAGATATTGGTACATCTTTTCAAGAGATACAGGAGTGAAGAGGACAAGAATTAGTTCCAGGTTTAGCAGCTCTGCCTCTCTGTCTGACTGCCAAGGCTGCTTTGCAGTTTTCCACATGGATGGGAGGAGACCAACTCCAGGCAATGGTTTAAGGATCCCTCTTCATTTTTAGGCTCACAACCTTTGCATATCTGGGTCCCTGGGCAGAAAGCCTTGCATTCAGCCTGTAAGACTCATTTCCTCTTCTTTCAGGTCAGGCACTACAATGCCAGGAATGGACTTGTAGGACCCATGTCAGCAAGTTCTGAGTTCCAGCAACTCCAAGCAGCTGGGATCCTGGCCTAGAAAACAAGGTGGGGACAGGGAAGGCCGCTTCAGTTGGAAGCCTTGCACTGAGAGCTACAAACAGCCACAGTTCTGACATAGGAGGACCATCTTTAATCATAAGGAACAGCAGAAAGGCAGGAGGGAGTGGGGTTCCTCTGAATGAGGTGTGCAGAGAGAAAAAAAGGGGGCCCCAGGAAGAGCTGGCAGAGGTCGCATTATGTCTGTAGAGGAGACTTCAGACAAAGGTACACAGACCGTAATGTAGGGGCCCAGAGAAGATGGGGTTGAGGTTACAACATTAGCCTAGAGGAGGAAAAAATACTTTGGCTAGCACAGCAAAAGAGTCTCTCTCTCTCTCTCTCTCTCTCTCTCTCTCTCTCTCTCTCTCTCTCCTCTCTCTCTCTCCTCTCTCTCTCTCTTCTCTCTCTCTCTCTACAGAAAAAGAGTCTCTCTCTCCTCTCTCTCTCTCTCTCCTCTTTCTCTCTCTCCTCTCTCTCTCTCTCTCTCTCTCTCTCTCTTTCTCTCTCTCTCTCTCTCTCTCTCTCTCTCTCTCTCCCCCCCCTTTGGTTTTTTTTTTTCGAGACAGGCTTTCTATGTGTAGCCTTGGATGTCCTGGATCTCACTCTGTAGACCAGGCTGGCCTCGAACTCAGAAATCCACCTGCCTCTGCCTCCCAAGTGCTGGGATTAAAGGCGTGCAAAACCACCACCTGGCATAGGAACAAAGAAACAAAGAGATAACTCTTCCCTAGCTAAGGTAGAAATGCAGAGTGAACCTAGCCTGTCTAAAAGGAGGCTGTTGGGAGAATTATAATATGAAAATTTAGTAAATATATTCTACTTAGCTCAGTATATCTTTAACATTATTTTGAAATGCAACGAACAATGATAATTTGTACTCTTTTCTTTTTTTTTCCCAGCCAAGTGGTTGGCACTTGGTTTAAATTAGATCCGCAATACATTAACTCAGGTACAACGACCTTCAAAGCACTTAGCACCCTTATGTGTCAGTAGTGGCAGGAAGAGACTTTTTGAAACTCAAATGTTCTAGAATCTCCGTTTGAAAAACTAACCCATGATTTCTTATGCAGGTTTCTCACTAATACCAAAGGTGTTGGACCCGGAGCAAGAAGAACTCCATCATGGGTTCCCTCTAGACTCCCTCTGTGACCCCAAGTTCTAGACACCAGTGACAGACAGATGAGTTTCCTCACTCTTCCTAAATTGGGCTGGATTACAGGATGGCTTTTTGTTGGAAGACTCAATGAGTTAATATTTCCATCTATAGCACTGTGGGGAATTTGGAAGGCTTGCATCAGCCTGCTAGATTTGGTCCTGGACTTTATATTTTCTCTCACAAGTGCAGCTGCTCTGCCCAGAACAGACATCCCATCAGATAGGGAATGCTGGCTGGCTTAGTCACTCATAGGCAGGAAGAAATCTTGCAGAGAGTCTCAGGTCCATGGGAAGTGGGCAGGGCAGCTCCGTCCTATTAGTCAGGCCTGAGCCCAACAAGGCCTGGGGCATCATCAGTGATAAGAGGTGGCTTGGACCAAATCAGGTGGATCATCTTTCTCTTTCCCAAGTTACTTCTTGTAGAAGGTGAGGTGTGGCGTGGACCTCCCTGGTCTGCCTACAGCTCAGAGTGTTTTCTCACCCTGACTCCATGAGAAGCCTCAACCAGCAGAGCTTTCCTTACTTCTGCTTCACCTCTTAGAGATGAAGCCAACATGCAGCAAGCTAGGAGCCCACAGTGCTAGGGACAGAGAGCATAGAAGACATTTCCCGTGCTGCAGAGGACAGAGGCTTTCTGTGACAGCAGATGTACAGACCACGAGAGACACAGAGGTTATGTCTACAAGCACGCATCTGCGTCTTCAAAATTGACAGTTCTTGTGGCTGAGAGAAAGCTCTCAGTCAGCAAACTGCTTACCTTTCGATCATAAGGACTCAAGCTCTATCCACAGAACCTACCTACAAAAGCCAAGTTTGGTGGTTCAAGTGAAGCCAGGACATTATTATGTATGGCTTGTTCATCACCCTGTCTAACCAAACCAGTGAGCCCCAAATGCCAAGAAAGACCCTTGTTTTCAAAAAGAATTGGAGATCAATAGGAGAAACATTGGTCTCTGGCCTCTGCCAGCAGAGCACACCCACACTCTCACATTAGTGGGCATATGTGCGTGGGTGTGCATGGACGTGAACTTATCTATTTTCATGCACACACATACATGGACACTTTCTCAAAGGTCTCACTTTCTAAGATGCTGAGTGGGTTTGAGAGGAGAACATTTATTTGGAGAAGTCACAACCAGTTTCATCCTGCCTGTTGCCAATTCTGTACCTTTCTCATCGTTATAAGAGCATCACCAGGCACCTTGGCTTTTTTAGTGTCCTTTCTCAGGAGGTTTTTAAGCATACTTTCTTTATGTTGATGTAAGCAGGTACTCACTTGTCCTGGAAACAGTGAGTTCAGGGAACATGGCCCTGCCGGTGAACTTCTCTAACTCACTCAAGAGCACAGGCATCTGTAGCTACCTGTATGAATGGCTTAGAGGATGTCCTCAGCCAGAGGCTGCCCCCAAACTCAAAATCTCTGGCTTCACACATGCCCTATCAACGCTTTATCTTCTATACCTTCTATGATTCATCTTTCATCATAAAGTTACAGATGCCAGTCATGATGGTTCATCTTTACTGCCATCTCCACTGGCCTTTGAATCTCGTAGGAAACACCCCTAGGCGTGGTCGTGAGGTAAGAGTGCTTCCTGAGAAGTTTAACTGGCAATGAGAGGATCCACTCTGAACAAGAGTGGCAGAATCTCATGAGCTGGGGTCTCAGAACCCCCCCCCCCGCGCGCGTGCGCAAAAAAAGAAAAAATATTGAAAGATGACTACTCGTATCTCTCTGCTTCCTTCCCATGGACCTAGTAAAACCACCCACTGTACATTAAACTACTACCAAAAGTAATGTAACCAGCAGGCCGACTGTGCCATCAAGACTTAAGCCAAAGTAAACACTTCTAAAGCTGTTTCTTGTTAAATAGTTGGTCACAGAGAGGAGAAAAAACAATTAACATCAGAAAGCCAGCCATGGAGAGCAGCCACTGTCTTTGCCATGGTTGCTGAGCAGAGCGGTTGGGAAACGCATTTCTGAGTCCCCATGAGGATCTGAACCTGCCTTTGTAACAGCAAACCAAGTCACTCTAAGGCCCGTTTGTGATTGGGAATGTCCTGGAAGATCTTTCTTTGTGGCACAGTAGAATACACTTAGGTGCTTTGAAAAACTCAATCCAGTTCTTGTGTCAACTGTTACAAAGTGACGGTAATGATTTATTATTTGGCATTGGATGCCTGGTATGGCTACATTAAAAGTTCCCAGAAGACACTCGTATTTGGCCAGAGTGGAAACTCACTGGACATTTAGGCTGCGACCTCTGTACTGGCAGCCTTTATAAAGACTAAATTCTCAACAGTCTTCTCCCCCCAACACACACACACACACACACACACACACACACACACACAGAGCTGACAAGCCGTGCCCCAAGGCACAATATTGAATGCCTTGTCACACCCCCAGCTTTAACACCTTGAAATTGAAACCTCTTTTAAAGAAGCTCTCAGGAAGCTTGGTTTGCTTTGCTTTGCTTTGCTTTGCTTTGCTTTGCTTTGCTTTGCTTTGCTTTGCTTTGCTTTGCTTTGCTTTGCTTTGCTTTGCTTTGCTTTGCTTTAGCTTCGCCTCCCCTCCCCTCCCCTTCTCCCTTCCCCTCCCCTCCCCTCCCCTTTTCCCTTCCCCTCCCCTCCCCTCCCCTCTCCTCCCCTCCCCTTCCTCTTCTCCTTCTCCTTCTTCCCTTCCTTCCCCTTCCTCTTCCCTTCCCTTTCCCCTTCTTCCCTTCTTCCCTTCCTTCCCCTTCCCCTTCCTTCCCCTTTTTCCCTTCCCCTTCCTCTTCCAGTCCCCTTCTTTCCTTCCCCTTCTTTTTTCCTTCTCTCTTTCCTTCTTTTTCTCTATTTTTCTTCTCAGTCCAGTTAATTCACTTTGCTTCAGCCTTTGCTCACTAGCAGAAATACTGATGTTGAGGTCTGGATGCAGAGTAAGTGTCCTTGTGGATTCAGCCCACCATGCTCACGGCCTCCACACCTCCCAGTCCCTCATACTGACTCTGCCCATATTCCCCATCCCATAGCCCAACAGTCATGTAAATTATTATCATTTTGAATGTATTCTACTCTGTGGCTTCATGGGAACAGAGCAGGTTGGACCCTGGAGTGGAGGTGGTCTGGGTCCCTTCATAGTCTATAGAGGGAAAACTAAATGCATAGTTTTCTTTTTTCATTATTTTTTTCTTCACTAGTAAATACCTTCCCTGTTGACAGTCTAATTTATTTCCAGGTAAAAAGTTCAAGGCTGGAGTTTCCTTTGGGACCCAGAAATGAGTTGCAGTGATCATGGCCAGGCAGAGAACACATCTGCAGAATAGCACAGGGCCAATGATGGGATTCAGGCGAGGGACCCCAGGCCACTGGTCACTTCATGGGGCACAAGCCATATTATTTTCTCCTGAAATAGTTTCCACTGAATACACTCCTACTAACCCAATTTGCATGGTGGGTACAAATTTCCTGGACCATTTTGCAGGAATCTACATTTAGATAGAATATTTTATCAAGTCCCAAACCCTGACATTTTCTGTGTTTCTTTTCCCTCCTCTTTTTGGACAGGTATCGAGTGACTTTCTAGTATCTCTGTTATGAAGGTCACAGCACCCACGATAAAATTTTAAAGTACATGAGTCTCATGTTGTCATAAAGCAAAATAAAAACGAGTTGTTAAGACCCTTGAGACCGACCAGTCTGTAGCCACAGTGAGCATCACCTGCCCTAGTTGTCCTCTTCTTTGAAGGTCATGCATCTCTCTGCCTTATGCTGGCAGGTCAATAAGAAATTTGTAAGTAAGTGACTTAAGTATGTATGTATGCATGCATGTATTTATACATGCCCTTGAACTCTTTCTATGGCCTCCACCTCCCAAGAGCTGGAATCCCAGGATGTATGTGGTGCCCAGATAGTCTTTCATTTTTATAATGGTCCCCTCTGCTCCATATCTGGATCCACTGCCAATTTGGCTAGAATTCTGAGTTCTTCATCTGTTTTTAAAGTAATGTTTTTATTTACTATTTGAAAAGTTCCTAGGTATATCTAAAGTATTTTGATCATATCTGCCCCCACTACTTCTCTCTCAGCCCCTGTATACCTCCACGTCCCTTCCAGCTTCCTGTTCTTTAAAACTTATTTGTTTATGACCTCTAAGTGTGTAATCAGCATTGATCATATGTGCACATGTATGGCCCCGTTCCCTGGGACCTGGGGGATCTCCTAGTGATATATCCTGAAGAAAGAGTTCTCTTCATGTGTCTAGCAGATGTCAACTGCCAAAAGATCCTTAGCAAGGGACGGGTCCCCAGGATTTCCATGCTGGAATCTTGACTGGCTTGATCTTGTGCGGGTTTTATACAGGTGACCACATGTGCTGTGCGTTGATGTGTGTATCAGCCCTGTCGTACCTGAATAACAGCACTTCATAGCTCTTTCCTATTCTACAGATGTTAAAATTTCTCTACCCCCTTTTCCAAGACGTTCCTTAAACTTGCTGTGTGGGGGAAGGTTGGTATAGATGACCCATTCATCAGTGAGCACCGGTGGTAACTTCTTCTCTGCACTTGGAAACACATGGGCCTCTGCATCAATGACTACCAGTCCTTCAACTAAGGCTGGGGGCAGAACAAATCTATGCGTGTAAGCCTAAAGGTTTAGAACTCGGTTTGACATCACGTCCACCGAGCAAAGGAACACAAAAA
>NC_000078.6:106888443-106923443 GCF_000001635.26 Mus musculus
CCAAGAGTTCATTGATCCTTCTGGGATGGCTGACCAATAATCAATCCCCAGAGATATCTATGTCTATCTGCCCTTGACCATGCCCTGGGGACTAACTTTACTGGTGAGCTCCACCACCCATGGCCTTTACACGGATCTTATCACAGATCCTCACACTCATACCCCAGCCTAAAGGCTTGTGTATCTAGCAGAGGTCAGAAGAGGGTGTCAGATGCCCTGGAACTGGAGTGATGGATGGTTTTAAGCTTCTATATGAGTACTTTGGTCCTCTGCCCGAGAACAAGTACGTTTGCCTACTGGGGCATCTTTCCAGCCCCATTTCCATTACACCCTTAAGCTTTATGTTCGGGCTGCCTGACCTGGGTCCACACTTTGGGAACCACTGCTGTTCCCAATAAGACCTCAATGCTGATTTGAGTAGGAGCTTTCAGTAACTGCCCACGGCCAGGGAGTCAGGGAGGAACCCATCTCTTTGTGCACTGATTGGAGACTTTGGGGACATGACTATGGAGAATCTAGAATTGTCTGACAATACCCAGCACTTATCACCCAGATGCAGGGCTTCACCCTGCCATTTGCTTGGCTGGGCAGTCTCTGAATCTGCAGCCCAGGCTGGCCTTGAACTTAGGATCTTCTTGCTTCTGCCTTCTGAGTGCTGGGATTACAGATGTGTCCCTTAGTGCTGGAATATCCTTGCTCTGATGTATGCGGAACTAAAGCTAGAGTCAGAGGCAACTGGATGCCTGCATGGCAGAGAACTCCACAGGGAGTTCTTCCAAACAGATGCCGGAAGTTCTTTCCTGCGCCCCCAGGAAAATTCTACTTGAAGAAAGAAAAGTCAAGTGTGTGAGTGTGTGAGAGAGTGTGCGTGTGTGCGTGTGTGTGTGTGTGTGTGTGTGTGTGTGTAGTGTGTGTAGTGTGTGTGTGTATATGTGAGAGTATATGTGTGTGTGTGTAGTATATGTATGTGTGGTATATGTGTATATGTATGGAGTGTGTGATTGTGTGTATGTGAGAGTGTATATATGTATGTACAGTGTATGTGTGTGTGTGTGTTTGAGAGTGTGTGTCTGAGTGTGTGAGTGTGCATATCTGTGTGCGAAGCATATGAGTATGTGTGTGAGTGTGTGTGTAGAGTGTGTGTGTGTGTGTGAGTGTATGAGTGTGTGTATATGTATGAATGTGTGTTTGTATATGAGTGTGTGTGTGTGTGTGTGTGTGTGTGTGTGTGTGTGTGTGTGTGTGTGTGTGTGTGTAGTGCATATGTGTCAAAGTGCACTTGGCCAGACAAGAGCTGTGATTTTTCTACCTCCAAGATCAGACTCTCCACACCATGCCTGCCAAGTTCTTTCAGCAGCTGGCACCAAAGGCAAGAAGTAATACTGAGTGGCTTCCTCTTTTCCCCCTTGGTTTTCTCAAAAGATTTAGACAATTGAAATCATATCCCTCCCCCTCTCCCCTGCCATAATGCAGTCCATTTGTCTAAATTACAGACTTCAGCAATTATTCCTGCTTTTGCTTGCAAACCAGAGGCAAATGATGTGCTCTCTGGTGAAGGTGGCAAGACAGCCAGAGGCTCAGCTTTGCATTTGTCTGCAGGGAAGAACATGTGGGGAAACGACCCCAGGCCTCATCCCTGTCAACCTTGTTCCCACTGCCCCAAACGTGTCGCCCATTGCTGTCAGGCCCAGTCTTATTATTGTAAAGTACTGCATAAAATCATTTATTTCTTTTATATATACTGGTGTTTTGTCTGTTTGTTTACCATGTGTATGTCTGGTAGACCTGTGTGTTCCAGAGGAGGGTGTCAGATCCCCTGGGACTGGAGTCACTAACAGATGTGCACCACAGTGTTGGTGCTGGGACTTGAGCACAACTCCTCTGAAAGCCGTCTCACCAGCACCGTAAAGTCTACTTTTAATAGTTGTATATCTATAGACCAGATGCAAAGAAAGTACAGATACAGTTCCTGGTCTCCAGTGGACATTTTTAAACTACCAAGTCAACCAACACTGGTATCAGTCAGCTCAGCCCCCAGCTTCCTCCGCATCTCACCAGTTTTCCCACTAACACCCTCTCTCTCTGTTCCAGGATCGGATCCAGGGCACTGCTGCCCATTAGTCATCCTGCCTCCTCGGTCTTTTCTGATCTGTGATGGTTGCTGAAAATGTCCTTGCTTCTCATGACTTAAATATGTTTTTGTTAAAAAAAAAATCTATCCGTTTGGATGGGGGTGGTCTGATTTTTCTCTTGATTAAAAACCCACAGAAATGAACCGGTCCGTGCTGCTTTGCAGCCAAGAAAACCAAAGTTTCGAGTGACTTCATAGGCTGCCCGCTGTCATCCAAGTCTGCAGAGTGATCTCCAGTCACTGACCTCACAGTTTGCCAGACCCTCAAGCCTCCAGAAGAGGACCAGGAACCTGAGTGGACTTGCTTCATAAGCAACCCAGAGCTCCCTCACCTATGTTGCTTGGAGTCCAGGGAGGGAACTGCCACACATGAGCAGGCTCTGCGCAAAGATGATTGCTAACAGATCACAAATTCAGATTGCAAGGGAGTCTGGGGCAGATGTTATTCTGAAGAGGGGAACAATATCTATCACTATTATGGGACTCTGTGTGTGTGTGTGTGTGTGTGTGTGTGTGTGTGTGTACACGTGTGTCCGCGTGTGTGCAGAACTGTTTGAATGCAAAGAAACTGCTTACCGTCTACTTACTGGTGTGTGTGCACCCCCAGTCATCAGTAGTGCAATAGTAAGGGGCTGGCTCCCATGAGCAACCACTCCTACCATTTATGGTTAATCAATTCTTGTAAGGGGGAAGGGATTTGGCAATGAACAGGACAGTTTAGTGGGAGAGAAAGGCAGGAGGTCTACAGGAAATGGCCATTAGTTCTTATTGTCGGAGGGGCAGGGCTCCTGGACAGATTTTGGTGAGAGTAAAGGTATCTTGCTGCAAGCCAGACATTAAATATTCCTAAGAATCCACAGACCAACATCAGAACCTTATTAAATCCTCAACATGTTGGATAGGTTTTCAATTTAGCAAAATCAATTTTGTTCTTCTTAATTCAGCTTGAGATGACTGTTAGAACAAGCCCTCAAAAATTAATAGTCACTTCACCCTTTTTAAAGCAGCAGCTGACCCTTGTCTCTTCATGTTAGCTCATTCACTCCGCCCCGCATCTTACCCAAAGGGGAAAGAGATAGAGAAGAATATATTACTACACACACACACACACACACACACACACACACACATTTCTTTTATCATTCAGACATAACACACAGCTCCTGAGTCACATGTGTTCTGACTCCTGGGTATAAATGTGTGTGGTTCTATGAGAGTCATCAACCCTAGTAGTATACATACACATACAAAATACACAAACACACACACTCACTGACACTCACATACCACACATACACAGATTTATACACACACACTCATAAACACATCATATACACTAATACACACATACTCATACAGATCACACACATACTTGTATACACAAATATACACACACTCACATACCACACATACACAGATTTATACACACACACTCATAAACACATCATATACACTAATACACACATACTCATACAGATCACACACATACTTGTATACACAAATATACACACACTCACATACATCACATACGTTCCACACACACACATATACTCGCCAAACACACACATACAGCAAGCATATACAAACTTAAACATACACACTCATAAACACACCATATATACTGATACACAGACTCCTACAGATAACACACAAACTTACATACACATACACCACAGACATCACACACACATACACTTGCCAAACTCACACACACACACACACACACACACACACACATACCACATACACAGATTTATACACACACACTCATAAACATACCACATACACGGATACAGACTCACACAGATCACACAGATACTTGCACACACAAATATATACATACCTCACATGCATTACACATACATTACACGTGCTTACATACATACACACACATATTTACACACACCACACATACACAGATTTATACACACACACTTATTAACATACCATTTATACTGATACACAAAGACTCATTCAGATCACACACACTTGCACACACATATACACACACTCACATACACCACACACATCTCAGACTCACACACACACACTTACTCACACAATACTCTTCACACACACACACACACACACACACACACACACACACACACACCACACATACACAGATTTATGCACACACACTTATAAACACACCATTTGTACTGATACACAAAGACTCATTCAGATCACATACACTTGCACACACAAATACACACACTCACATACACCACACACATCACACACACACACACACACACACACACTTACACACACACACACACACACACACACACACACTTACTCTCTCTCATACACACACGCACGCGTGCACACACATGCTATACAACCTTTCCTAAGACTAACCAAATTGCAGTCTATTGTTGGTCAAAGGCACTTTAACACTTCACAACCTCAGAAGCTTCTACCTTTGAAGTAGATGGCCAGGACCAATCCCAGTCCCATCATTTAGTGACTACTCAGTTGTCACTCATGATGCCTTGCCGAGGTGTGTCTCATTTACTAGTCAGGGCAGTCAATGGTTAGAGGGATTGATTGGGATGAAGCTGGTATCAAGGTGCAATGGAGGAGGACTGAGGAAGCAGCAGAGAGTAGCAGTAGAAGAGAGGAGACTCCAGGCAGAATCCTGTGAACATAGATGAAGACTCTCTGAGGTTGCTGTCCTTGAGACCAGGATAGCATGTTGGGGAGTTTGTATGTGACCCCAGCACACACTCTACCTTCTACTCTCTGCAGCCTGACTGCACTGCCCATATACAAAGGTCTTCCCGAATGAAGGACATAGTAGACAAAATGAGACACATGAGCATGACATAAGACTTCAAAGCCCAGGGGAGCCATCATCTGGATACTAATGGCAAGCGGTACTGGTAGGCAGAAATGCCCAAGGGTTCTATTCGACAGAGATCAGCCCTGGGTACACCTGAGTGTGCTGATTCCCACTTGGTCTCTCCTGCCCCCTTTCTTTGTCTCCCCATTTCCTTGCTGTCTTTTCAAGACTGAGTGCGAGTAAGCACCTTTCTGTTTACTAACGTCCATCTTGTTTTCACGGCCATTTCTCCGCTTAAACAAGTCAAACGCAGTCAGCTTTCTGCCATGCCCCCAGAATTTGACTAAGCTTCTGACCACAGCTTTCCTTCATCACTTCCCTGACCCCAAACTAGGAAACCAAGATGCCATTAATCACCAGAGTTGATTCAAGAATGCAATTCTGTCATGATCTCAGCATGAGATCTGTACAACTGTGTCTGTTCTCTGATGTTTTCTTATGCTCTCTCTCTCTCTCTCTCTCTGTGTGTGTGTGTGTGTGATATTCATGTGTGGAGTATGAGTGTGTATGTGTGTGTGTGGAGTATATGAGTGAGTATATGTGTGGTGTGTGTGATGTATATGTGATGTGTGTATGTGTGGAGTATGTGTGTGAGATATGTGTGTATGGTGTGTTGTGTGTGTGTGTGAGGCGGGGGTGTGTGTCAATGTTCCTGTGTACATGTTCCATCACTCACATGAAGAAGGCAGAGGATAATCTTGGCTGTTGGCTCTCTCCTGCCACTTTGTTTGAAATCATGTTGGTCTAGGTTCAGAGCACACACTGTTCTTGCAGAGGGCTCAAATTGGATTAACACTCCCGAGTGGCTCAAACCTGCCCTTTCCTCCTCCTCTTCTTCTTCCTTCTCCTCCACATTTTTTTTCTGGCATTCCCTGGATAGATTATCCCAGGGCAGAAAAATGTCTGGGGAAAGATCTTCCTTAGGTCTGTCTAAAGACCTCTAATCCTCCCTTCCTAGAATGAGTGTGAGACCCAGACAAGTTGCTTCTCTGAGCCTTGCTGGGTGTGAGCCAATCAATGTTTAATTTCCCAAACTGCCTTTGTGAGGAGATTTATTTCTTCGTGTTTGTCTTACAAACAATATTTATTCTAAACTTTCCATAAAGCAAGCAATAAGTGCTACTTTTAACTGTTTTCTTTTCTTTCTTTTTCTTCTTCTTTTTTTTTTTTTGAGAATGAGAATTTAACAAAAAGGACAAAAATGAACTAAAGGAGGGTAGAGAGAGGGATAGAGATAGAGAAAGACACACACACACACACACACACACACACACACACACTCACATACAGACAGAGACAGAGAGAACACTTCATGGGTGTGTGTTGGATGGCTTATTGGCCTTCAACAAAGAAAGTGAGATGATTTGCCCCTGCTGGGCACTGCCCAGGTCCCTGGGCTATTTTCCAGTCCCCTCAGGCCACTTTGCTCCTATGACACCTTCACTTAGGCAGGAAATCCCACTCAATCCCACCCTTCAGTGTATGAAGTAGTTCTTGTCCACCCACAGCCTTCTTCCTTTCTGCTCAGTGTTCAGTGCCCATGGAACACATCCCTGCCTGCTGCTTCATTAATCTAAATGCTGCCTCAAAATGTGTGACCCTGAGGACACGTTGCTTTTGCTAAACTCGAGTGCCAGCCTGTTTTGTGCTGCTCCGGTTCTCCCTCTGCACTTGCTGTCTCTGTCCTTTGTGTTAATTACTTGGGAGCACAGTCTGTCTCCCAGGCCGAGCCCAGCACCTCCCATGACATGTGCTCAGTACCCAATAACTGCTCCTGCCCAGGGCTCCAGGGAACACCAATGTCCAAGGCTATAGAAAATGTCCTCACATCTCAATATAATCAGAACATATCCTATTTTGTACATTAAATCATATTTTGATTATCTGTAAATTGTAATGAAAATATATGCTAGCCACACTGTACTACTTAGAAAATAATGACAGAAAAAGTTCT
Organism: Mus musculus; assembly: GCF_000001635.26. Classification (NCBI taxonomy): domain Eukaryota; kingdom Metazoa; phylum Chordata; class Mammalia; order Rodentia; family Muridae; genus Mus; species Mus musculus. Next base: position 106,895,377 of record NC_000078.6, read on the forward strand.
GTGCATGTTCAATAGAAGAATTTTTAAAAGAGTCCCATCTATGTTAAAGTCACAAATAAGAAACGTGGTGCATACAGAACAACTGATTATAAATGAGAAAATTTTGATGGAAAATACCAACAGTTGTTGAGTTAAATATTTGTCCTAGCTAAGCCTTAACAGTCAGCTTGATAGCCTAGAGTCATCTGAGAGTAGAATCTCAACTGAGGAGTTGCATGGATTAGACTGTCCTGTAGTGACATTTGTGTGGAATTGTTCTATTAGTTGACTGTGGGAGTTGTGGGGGTGTAGATCACTGCGGGCAGCCCCATCCCCTAGGTAGGTGATCCCTGACTGTATAAAAATCTAGCTTATCGTAAGCCTGCCTGTGAGCCACTTAGGAAGCAGCATCCCCTCTGGTTCGTGCTAGAGATTTTTTGGCTATGGACTGAGTTCCTTAGTTTTTGATAAAACTGTGTGGAGTAGCAAGCAGGTTTGCCTCTAAGTTCCTGCTTAAGGGACCACCCTGATTTCCTTCAATAAAGGACTGTGACCTGTAAGTGCAATCAAACCTTCCCTCTCCCGTGTTGGTTTTGGTGAGAGTGATTTATCAAAGCAGCAGAAACAAACAGGACCTCCATAATGTAGAAAATGAAATTTGCAGGAGCTGCATAACATAGAACCTGGAACATGCAGGACCAGAATAACATGGAACACGAAACATACAGGACCTGTATAACATAGAACATGTAATATGAGGACCTATATAACATAGAACACAGAACATACAAAAGCTGCATAACATGTAAATGAGGAAAATACCTAATTAAAAAAATTCTTGGGACAAAAAAAAAGCTGCATAACATAGAACGTGGAACATGTAGAGAGTGCATAACACAGAACATTCAAAAGCTGCATACATGGAAACATGCAGGACCTGCACAACATAGAACATGGAACATGCAGAAGCTATGCCTAGTGCTTGATTTACTGAATTTATACCATTTACGCTTCTTTAACGAAATATGTCATGACAAAGTGGAATGAAAAGGCAGCTGTAAGAGAATAAAGTGACCGTAGGATGGGCCAGGGAGACAGGTTTGCCTCTGTCCGTGATGATAGATGATGACAAGAGCAAACCGATACATAACAAGTTGCTGTAGCTAGTTCCATCTTAGAGAAAGCATGAGGAGCCTTGGAATGGTAAGGGCTGAAATCTTGAAGGGACAGAGTCATAGTGTGCCAAGTGTGTGGATGAGGAGTTAGTATATTACAGTCTAATAAAGGTGACTGATGAGATTTCAGAACTGATGGATTCCAGAGTCATCTCATCTTTGTTTGGCACACAAGTAATAGCAAGAGGTCCCCATCTCTGCTTCCAAAGGCAAGACTCTACATCTCTGAGATGGGAGCAATGTAGAGCTGGGATTCCTAGCATACCTGGTTTCCCAAGGAGCCTGGTCAACACTGAGGTCCAGCGCTATGACGTTGGCTTCTGTGAAGAAGCCCGATGGTGATTTGATGATTGCCCCTCTGTAGACAACCAGCCATTTTTTTCTTTGCCTTGGTGTTCAACAATTCACCCTTTCCCTTCTTGATATACTCAATGTTCTTCTCATATTCTTCCATGGGACTCAATGTCCCAGAGAATCTAAAGTATGTATGTTAGTCTCCTGTCTTCATAAATAAAGCTTTCTGGAATTATATCACTGGATATTTCTGAGTCTGCTCTTTCCATCTTGGTCAGTTATGTTCATGAGGAGTACACTCGTGGTGAAATTTCTCTCCCATTATGTGGCAACTTCTCTGTTGTCATTCTTCCAACTTCCACAAGGCTCTACTCTTCTTTGGCAGCTTCCTCTATTGGGGGAGGGGAGAGTCTAAGGTATCTCTTGTCTCTATAACAGTGTCATTGTCTCCTTCTCATCTATTTTCCTTAGCTCCCACCCCATCACACTTTATTATCTCAGTGTTCTGGCTTCATCTCTGTTATTGTGATAAAGATATCCAGACAAAAGCAACTCCTGAGAGAAAGAGTTTATTTGGTGTACAACTTGCAGTCTATAGCTGGTCTCTGAAGGGAAATCAAGGTAAGCACTGGTCACATCACGCCCATGAGAGCAGAGAAAGGATGAAGCCATGCTTGTCTGCTTAGAACTCAGCTCACTTTTTTATTTTCGTACAGTCCAGGGCCCAGCCTTGGAAAGGGTGCTGCCTACATTCAAGGTGGATCTTTCCACCCAACAGAGAAAGCAAAGGTTGATTAGTTCTAGATAATTCCTCACTTAAACTCCATTCAGCAGACTCTAGGTTGTGTCAAGATGAAGCATACCAAATCATAAATAAGCTCAGGTACAGCCTCGCCTTTGTATTCTGTGTCGTCTCTTTCTTCAACACACTTTCCAAAGGCACGCGTTGCATGTATTTTCTCACTGCTTCATTTTTCGCTGGGACTCATCCTAAATGAGTCTCACACACACAGATTTATACAACTTGTCCTCATGTCCCTCCTTCCTTTTCTCAGTAACTCTGTCGAAACACCTGTTGTTTCTTCCTGGCCTCTGTTTATCTTCAGGTAGGAACAGTGCACTCTGGACTAATATTTCATTGACTAATGGAGTTGACAGGCCACCTCGTAGCCTCTCTCTGCTCAGGTTGAGGTTTTGGGTACTGACGTGTGTTAGGACTTCTCTCTGTGTTGGGTTCTGAGTTGCAGGTGATTCTCAGGCACCCCAGAACAACCCCATGCTAAGCAAAAGCATCTGCTATGATGGGTTGGTTGGGGCCTCCTCTCTCTCCTTAGCCATGAAGTACTCCTTTTCTGTGATCAGTAATGAAGATAACACAGCATTAAATAAATAGAAAGATGTCAGGTGCTCATGTAAGTGAAGGGAACTCTAGGGTCTGTTTATAAGCAGCCTCCTAACTTTGGTCGCTGATTTTAGCATGCAGAGTTTGAGAGATATTTGTGGGCTAAAATTTTGGAGTGCCTTTTTTTTTTTACCTCTTTCCTCACCATCATCAAATCATGATCAGTAAGTATGTCATGGTTTTCCTGAACATTCTCATCTTCTAATCCCAATGCATTCATCAACACTAGACAATATAACACAGTATGGCTTCAAAGACCATCCAGTACCTACCCAAGGATTCTTTTAACTGTAACTATCCTAGGCAGGATGCTGAGGACTTTGGGGGTCTCTTCTTTGCCAAGCTAATATTTTCTTCTCAGAGACTGTGTGACTCTTATATACAAATGACTTCTCCTGGTGTGTGATACCTAAGAATCGTTTTATGTCTACATTGGCATCCAGTTCTGTACCTGCTTTATCATGGTTGGTCCTTAGCATTTCACAAATCTCATGAACATAGATCAAAGGGACTAGGTTAGATTATCTCTAGAAATACCAAAAACTCATGAGGACAAATGCCTCTTAAGCTATATTATTTTCTAGAATAAAGGAACACATGTGTGAGCGATAGCAGCATTCTTGTCCACCTTCCAAGCATCCCTTGCAGCTATGATATGGCTCCTTGGGCCAGCACAGACAGAGGTGCTAGAGGAGGGTCTTGTTGCCACCAGATCTTCAGCACCTTTGGACTCAGTGCTTCACCCCACATAACTAGTGGTTGGTGACCTAAATGAATGACGCAGTCATCCCAGTCACTGCTTCATGCTTGAAAGGAGCAGGGGACAGTCACTCACACCAAGCGTGTCCTCATTTCCCTGTGAGACTCAGGCTGCTTTCGTATCTCTGCAATGAGGTAAGGTGGGCAGAGGCAAGGCTGTTCTCCAAAGGAAGAGGCCTCATTAACAGCAGGAACAGTTCCTGCCCAGTCTGCAAATTTTCAGAAAGCAGAGAGCAGTTACTGTAAGGAGGCTGGCTGTCTGGGACAGCCACTTTATCAATGAATAATTTCCTCAAAGGAAGAGACTCTATGGAGACCGTGCACTATATTTGATCTTGGAGCATGCACACAATACACAGGACTATCTTTGATTCAAAGAAAGCAAGATAATTGTTTCCCCAAACAGATTCACTGGAGAGTGCATTCCCCCAGCTCAGGTGACCCACACACCAGCAGCCCTGGGTCTGCCCCAGACCATTATCCTGTTTTGCTAGGGAACAAATAGCTCTTTTGGGGTAATTTGGAGCTAGTTTGCCAAGTTCACAGCTATCTCAGGGGAGCCTCTGGGGGAAGTGTGCTTTCCAAATCCCCTCTCCAGCCCTTCCAAAAGAAAGCAGGTCATTTTTTTTTCAAAGAAAGCCAAAGACAGCGGCTTGTTCTGTGATCCATCCCACCTAGCTCGAAGCCTCGGGGGCAATGCTTTACTTCCTATAGCCCTTGTCTGATGCTAGGGAACCAATTTCTCATGCAAGTAATTATGCATGCAATTAAGTAATTGTGGATGAGAAGGAAAAAAAAGAGAGAAACGAGGATGTTGCCAAAGAAGGACTTCTGAACAGTTAACTTTCAAAAGCAAGGCTGGAGGATGCAGGGATGGAACCCAACCTGGAGTTTACTCCCACAAATGACTGAATCAAATCAAGGGCTTGGGAAGAGAAAAGTGTCACTCTGGTATAAGGCAGTAGCTAAAAATATACAGCTCCAAGTCACATTGTCTGTGCTCAAAGCCCAAGCCTGTCACTCATAAGCTGCTCCGCCTTGAGCAGGTTACTTCGGGTGTCTGTCTGTGCATCCTGTCTACAGGCTAAGACCACACTGACATGCCCTGCGCTTTACCTGAATGAATGCATTCATTACATGTGCATGTCTGCCCGAATGAGTGAGTGCATTTACATGTGTGTGCCTGTTTCTATGATTTAGAAAGACAATAAGCCCCACAACCCCCATTAGCTACTGCTCTTGTTGAGGTCGCCAACTCTTATTTTGATTTACCTGATGGTCCTTTAAACCTGTTCTAAATAACTGCTTTCTAGGAATCCAGACATGTTTAGTATCGGATGTGACTTTTTCCTTGTGCCTTAATGTCATGAGAATCGGGGTAGGGAATAAATGAGGCCTTCATTTGGGAGACAACACAAAATGTTGGCTGCGACTGATGTCGGCAGTGAAAGGGTCAACACCCCAGCACCTCAGAATTCTTCAGAGAGCCGGTGTTGTTTACAGTGTATGTTTAAAATAATATTCCTGCTTAGTTGGCCCTCCCCTTGGGATCATGCAATTTCAACAGTAACAGAGGATTAATTAAAGACTGTCCCTTGGGTGAGGGCTGGTGATCGGGCAGGGAGCAGGGGGTATATCCTGTACTCTCCTCACTTTGACACTGAAGGGGCTGGGCCTTCTGGAAGTCATTAGTGTGGCCCAAGGTTGGCAAGGGACTTTTGCCTCATTTGTCGGCTCTGGACTGGTACTCTGATGATTTGATGACCTTTGACTGTGGAAAGAATGAGCAGTGGATCAAGAATACTGTGACTGCCCAAACCAAAGTCACCAGGAACTGAATCATCCCAGTGCCCCCTGCCCCCAACCTGGGCAAGGCTACCTGCTCCTCTTGTCCTGTTAGAGGCTTCTTGCCTTGTGTGCTTCTGCCAGCAGACACGGGTGGCTTCATCAATGACAGCAGACATTGAGACACACCCTGGGGTCTAGGAGTAAGCTATCTGTCCTCAGTGGCTACACCAGGGACAAGAGACAGGCTCCTTTAGAGTCAGGGTGACATCCTGTAGCTGTCTTCTCTCCCTTGACTTCTGAGTAGGCTTCCCTCCTCTGACAGGTCACTTGGTGTATTTATAGTTTCTTTATCTTGTTATTCTGGCCTGCCTTTCCTTCAGGTGTCTTTCCCCTGGATCATGCAAGGACCTACAAAACCAAATGTGTCACCGTGACCACTTTGCTCGCTCTGTGAATCCACTGAGATTCCTCTTTGTTATATCCATAACGCTGTCTTGATGTTGTTTGCAAAAACCTGAAGTTAATCCAAAGTCTCTTGGCCCCTAAAAGATTAAGAGTAGCAGTTCCAGGGGCATTGGAGGTGCTCGCCTCTCTGGGGGATGTCCCTGATCCCCAGTATGGCATGCACCGTTTGGGGCGACGCAGCTCCCATCCTATCTCAGCCTGGCTTACTGAGCTCAGGGCGGCTTCCAGGGCTGCCGAATCATCTGCTACAGGGTCACAGGGCAAGCTACTTCCCTACGGTGTGTACCCTCTCTCCAGAAGGCTCCAAGAGCAAACAATGAGCTCCTTGAACACAGGGGCCTTGTCCTGCCCAGTCTTGTCTTTTGGAAGGGCTGAGGGTCTGTAAGGTGTAGGGTTAGCTATGCAACCTTGGGGAAAGATTGGTCTGTGTGACTCTGGTCTTGGAAAGTTTAGACGTGAAGAATTTAAGGAAAAAGAGAACATATTCTTCGGAATAAGGAAGCCACCTGGAGAAGTAGCTATTTAAATTCAAATGAAAGCAAATCAGACATTCGGTTTCTCAGTCACAGATGTCACTCGGCAGGTGTTCAGTGACCACATGTGGCTAGCAGCCACCTTGCTGACCTGTGTCCTGTGGTGTTCTGCAGACCAAACACACGTGCCTTGTGCAACATGACAGGACATTCCCACCACAGCAGGTCTGCCTGCTGCCTGGCTCTGTTCTAAGGAGCCTGTATTCATGTGTGCAGGGTCTAGCATTATGGTGATGTGGGAATCTGCAGGGTGGCTTCTTTTCCTCCTCAGCAGATCGCAGCCTTTCCTTCTAAGTCACTGGGCTTTACAGAAACACCAGCTTCTCAGGCTACACTGTGCTGTCCCTACTTACGGGCTGGTTGGGTCCTCAACAGGAGGCAGAGCAAGCATGTAAGGTGTGTACCCTCTCTATGGAGCCCAAGCCCCTCCCATGCTGTGCTGGGGGTTGTGGGACCACTATGAGACTGGGTGAATGAGCTATGAATGAAATCTACATTCAGAATTTCATATCAAACCCAGGACTTTGAAAGTAGGGTCTGAGACAGAAACAATCAAGAATGTAATGGGGGAAATTATGGAAATCCCTGAAAGAAAAAAACCTAGTAAACCTGTTCAAGATTTGTGTTATTTTTAATTAGTATATAAGGTGTGTACGTGTGTGCATGTGCGTTTGTGTGTACATGTAGCTATACTCACATAAGTGCAGATGCCCTTGGAGGCCAAAGGTGTCAGATCACCTGGATGGTTAGAGATGGTTATGAGTCACCTGACATGGGGGCTGATCCTCTGGGAAAATAGAAAGTGCTCCTAACTGCTTAGCCATCTCTCTCAAATTGCTAAATTATTTAAACATGACAGAGGTACTTTGTCACAGCAAGGAATGTATGTGGGGAACTGAAGAACTTCCTTTGAGTACCTGTTAGACATCAAAGTACCCCTGACCTTCAACATAGCACCGTCCTGGACTAGGCTCCACCCCTTGTCACCAGGGATATGTGTCCTCTCTTTGAATTTCTGCTCTGAGAAAGGGGAGGCCAAGATCTCTTTCCTTGTGGAGTCTCTCAGAATGAAGTGATCAGGAAAGGTAGAAGAGGCCTGTTAGTGCCACAGACGCCATTGCTCCACAGGAGGAGGGGCACCGACATCAGTACCGTCACACACCTCACCTCAAGGCTGCTCTAGAGGATGTGAGAGAAGAGATCTAAGCAGTCACATCAGCCAAAGGCAGTGAGCTCTGCATTATCTGTAAACCCTCTGGCATCCTCTGTTAATCTCGTTCCTGCCTTTCCACAGGTCTTGGGACTATTCTGAATGGGCTTCCTAGGTGTTGGACTGACACACCTCCCAGACACCACACATCATGTCGGCTCCTGCAGGTGAACAAGGTGGGACATCGTGGTGTGGCTGCTTTTTGAAACAGGGTTAAGAAATGTGCAAAGTCACTCTGCGGCGGTGACCAGGCAACTTGAGACAATGTCTTCCTGCCATAACCACCTTTAGGGACAGGGAGGAAGAGATGACTCTGAGAATCAAGAGTGACGTCTGGGAGGCTACGTGTCATGTCAGGAAGTGTCTAGGCTGTTGGCGTTTGCAAATATCCAAAAAACGGGGAACACTGGGAGGCTGAAAGAAACGGAAGTCAAAACTGATGGTGCTAGGGTTGGAAGGATGGCTCAGTGGTTAGAAACACTTGATGCTCTTGCAGAGGGCCTGAGTCCAGTTCCCAGAACCTATACAATGGCTCATAACTACCCATAACTCCAGCGTATACAATACTCTCTTCTGATCTACTCAGGTACCAAGCATGCACACGGCACACAGACGTGCGTGCAGGCAAAACATCCGTGCACATAGAATAAATAAATCTGCCTACTCTCTTTCTGTTTTTCTGTGAAGCAAGAAATATGCCCAAGTCATTGTCTTCTTTTCTATGTGGGATGGGGCTGGGTCAATCCCTACAGGGCTGAAAAGAACCGAAGAATTTCTCTGAAGCACGCAACCCATCACAGCTATGTTCTGTAAGTACCGACTTCTTCCTATTCCTCCATCACACACACAGACTCACAGGAATGGGTAGAAAGAGGCTGGCGGGTAGACAAGTGCCCTGCCCTCAGCCCCAGGGCAAGCATCAAGCTTGGCATAAACTAGTGCTGTTGAGACAGGCCATGCCAGTTCCTCCTGGCCTGCTCTGGCTGCTAGAATATTCTGCAGAGTAAAGGGTGGTACATTGCCCAGAATTGTAAGAACCTGCCACTGCCAATGCCAGGGACAGAACCCAGATCTCAGAACCAGGGCTCTGTGCTTCTCCTGAGTCCTGTCTGCTCATCTATGCTGCCTTTCCTATCTGACTTTGCTCTTTGTGCCTAGTAGAAGGTAGGAGATTGGCTCCTGGTAACCCAGAGCACAAAAGCCATGGTGTGATGGTGGTGGTGGGTCTCTGCTCCTCTGTGAGACAGTGTCACCGGGATTGCTCATCAATTAGTGAGAGCCACATGAACTTGCTCTCCTTCGCAGTCAGCAGCCCTGCTCACCTGTCTGTGTGGGTTTTCAGTGGGTGGTGATTCATCTCAGGGCTCAGTGAGGACAGAGCCGCCAAGTGCCTCGAGATAGGGCAAGGCCCATAATGAGCCACACCCACTCTGCTGAGGGATAAACAAGAGCGTTTGCCAAGAGACTCTGTCCTCCCATGAACAACTGACCTTGTATTCCTCAGGTCTTTTATCCTCTGAAAAGGCAGAGGAGAGGACCCACTAGACTTGGGGTCTAGGAGTTACAGCCAAGCCCCTCCCCACTTGTCCTGTGTACCCTCTGAACTCAAGTGGTTCAACTGTTCTCTGAGATAACCGGCTAGCGATGTGGTGCTCTATGTAGATATATATGTATTTGTAGCTACATGTAGACTTTGCAAAGCCCCAGTAAGCTTGGCCTGAGTACTTTGGAACAGTCTCACATTGCTTTTGCAGAGACTCGTAGGAGACGGGGGCATTCGGGTCTCTGCCTTTGCTCATAGGGACCTGGCTCTCCTGCCAAGGATAACGATGCGATTAATGTGCAGTGGGTTCCTGCAGTGAGTCACACCATATCTAAGCACTTCACCTACCATCTTACTTAATCCCCCACCAAGGGAGAGGCGGATGCAATGGCTGTTGGCCATCTACAGATGAGGTCGCTGTAGTTCAAACTGTCCAAGCCCATATTCCAGCAAACCTAAAAACCAGTGCTGTGAGAATTCCAGGACCATTGATGGCCACTGCTTCCTCCAGGATTTGTTTTCATTAGAGCACTGGACTCTGAGGTCAGCTTGAGATTCGTATGTCCTTTCTTCTGCTCAGCTGGGTTCTTAGTGTAAGATCTCTTAAGCTCACAGCTCCACAGTTCACAGCCCCCTCCATGCACTGATCCAGACTCCCTACCAGACAGCAAAACCCAGCAAACCTGAAAGACTGGGTAGGTACAGCTCCTGGTGTTGGAGGCCAGCAGCTACACACAGGAGCTGTTCCAAATGAAAGTCTCCTCTGGTTCCCTAAGAGGACCACAAAGAAAAGAGAAGATCAGAGTGGAGGCTTGGGGAAGGAAACATTTTGTAACCACCAATACAAGCATGGGCTCTCAGGCCTTATGAGAGACCCCACAGCGCCTGGGAGTGCCTGTCCTGGTTCTAGAGTGTGACGGACATCACTGGGGAAGCAGTGGGGACAAGCACTGAGTGCTCTTGTGCCTTATCCAGACAGCAGCTTGACCAAGGTGCATCTGACAAACAACCTTTGTTTTAGGCTGAATTAATTATTTTTTAAAAATCGAGTTAACCACTGTCCTCATGTCCTGGCAGGTGCCAGGAACCTCAAGTTCTGCAAGCTGCAGAGAGTGGCCTCTCTACTTGAGGACAATGAAGACTAGAGGACTGGGGACACTGTTCTTAGTGTCATTTTGTGCTTTTGAGTCACAGTGATCCTTTTCCACACTAGAAAGGAAGGACTAGATTAACATACTGGGGGCAGAATGTAGAATCAGGTTGCTTCCAAGAGGGCTTTAGAGTCACAGACCCCGTGGCAGTCAGGCAGGTACAGAGAGAAGGGGGATGGCTTTAAAGGGTCATCTTCCACATAACTCCGACTCTCCTGCAAAAATCACTTAAACTCACCTTAGTTCCCTGATCCATCAGGTTTATTTTGCCATTCTTGAATTATATGTGTACTCAACGGAAAAATATATTCGAAGTGTCTGATGTAGTCTGAAACACAAGCTAATCGTACCAGCAAGTCCACAGAATTCAAATACAGCCACAGAATTTTCTCAGAAGGAGACTTTTGGGTCTACATGAACGCATCCTGGTGCAGAAGGAGACTAGAGGTCACGAGAAGGGATCTTGTTTGTCAACCCGGAAAGGACGATGTTAATTCAACCTTGACATCTACTATTCTGAGTACAGGAAATGTTGAGTCAAAAAAAAAATACATAGCAGATATTTTTATTTTTCTTTCACACTGGAATCTGAGAGCTTGAACTGCCAGGACGTCAGTCGAGAGAGAGAGAGAGAGAGAGAGAGAGAGAGAGAGAGAGAGAGAGAGAGAGAGAGAGTTGGACACCCCAAGTGACTTGCTAAAGCCTATCTCGCACGTACTTCTGCATCTCATGGGCCATCCAGATTTCTCTTATCTCAGGCTGAGTCAGAAACAGAAATACCAAGTCTTGGCTGGGAGGATGAAGGGAAGCAAGCATGAACTCCAGAGCCAGACAGTGAAGGACTTGCCATGCTCCTTCAGGACCCATGGGTACTTGGAAAATGTCACCCACCCACCTGAATCTCAGGTTAGGTTTGATAAAAGTGACACCCTAGAGCAATCAGGAAGCTTACCGTGATGGACTACAAAGTTCCTGCCTAATTAAAACAATGACCTGGCCAAGTATGCATTTGCAAATAAACTCAGACGTCACACCCCTCTGACAAGAGCTTAAAGGTGACCTCTTTGAGACCAGTCTCATCACTCGTTACCACGGTGATGCTGAAATGTTAGAGGGTGACAACCTGCAAATGGGGGCCCATGCTCAGAGTCAAGGTGGGTACCCACAGCCTTAGGATGCCCATAGCAGCCACCAAATGGAACTTCTTGCTGATTTGAGAGGCTGATAAGTGAAGCTCCAAGCTGGCCAGGACTTTCTTCCAGGTGGCTTTAAGGTCAACACAAAGGAGAGTGAGAAGTTATTAGCTGTCACTCTAAAGCCTTCTCAGCTTTGTGCCTTTATCTAGAAGGGCAGCCATTGCCTTGTGGTCTCTGCGGGGTCTTGGAAGCCCGTTTGACTCACTTACCAGTTTCTCTCTTGAACATATTCTCCTTATTTCTGACTTGGGGACAAGTGATGAGGCTTTGCTCATGGGGAAAGCAATATCAAGTATGTAGAGCACTTTCTACAAGCCAAGGCCCCAAATCTTATTGAAATGGTGATTTTTACACCAGGCCCATGTGGGTTGAATTCACAGAAGACTTCCTCCTCTGGCAACTGAGCCTCGCAAGTTTTAATGCACTCAGAAAGCCCCTGCAACTGGCATCTGGATAACCTTCAGAGTCTGACTCAGGGAGCTGTGGAAGCAATTTGAGATTCTGCATTTCCAGAAAGTTCTCAGATAATGCACACGCTACTGACTTGAGTCACGCTAGGGGACTTTGCTGAGGTGGATGGAGCAGGCGTGTGAGGAGCCAAGGTTGGGTGCAGCTTATTGTGTGAATGCTTGGCGTATGCCCACGACACAGGCAAAGGCTGCAGGCGCTCAGCCACATGTATACGTGTGCACATATATGCATGCTCAGGTCCACAGACCTGCACATATGCAGAAACTTCCTATGGACATACATGCATTTTCACATATCCACGTCTATCTGCATCCATCTGCAGGTTCACACACACAGGTGTGTGGGCAGCTGGCCTTCACAAACATGTGCATGTCTTACCGTGTACACAGCCACATCTGTCCCTTCTCTCAGCTGAGGGTGGTGCTCCATCCCAGCATGATTATAAATGGGTCCTGTCTTAGTCAGGGTTTCTATTCCTGCACAAACATCATGACCAAGAAGCAGTTGGGGAGGAAAGGGTTTATTCAGCTTACTCTTCCACATTGCTGTTCATCACCAAGGAAATCAGGACTGGAACTCAAACAGGTCAGGAAGCAGAAGCTGATGCAGAGGCCATGGAGGGATGTTCTTTACTGGCTTGCTTCCCCTGGCTTGCTCAGCCTGCTCTCTTATAGAACCAAGACTACCAGCCCAGAGATGGTTCCACTCACAAGGGGCCTTTCCCCCTTGATCACTAATTGAGAAAATGCCTTACAGTTGGATCTCATGGAGGCATTTCCTCAACCGAAGCTCCTTTTTCTGTGATAACTCCAGCTGTGTCAAGTTGACACAAACTAGACAGTACAGGTCCTAAAGGAAATTGGTAGTTTCATCCTGAGTGTATCTCTATTGCATTGCATCTGCCATTTTTATCTCACAGTTGCATCCCCTTGTCCTACCTGAAGTGACAGCATCGTATGTGTGACACCCCCCCACAATGGACAGTGTCATGGGTGTGAGAATGGATCAAGTCCATAAAGGCCTATTCTGTATATTGGTAAGGCCATCCCCTCTCTCATTCATGCCACAGCCTACAGGCAAGCTGAGTTCTTGCTTTGCTGTGTCATAAGACACCCTGTGCTATTGGACATGCCCTCTCCCTCCCTGTCCCTTCCCTTCTACATCTATATAATATGGAAAATAGATATTATTAGAGTAAAGCACCCACCACTTGCCTTATACTTAGGCAAGCGATTAATATATTTTCCTCACCCCATCCCTGAGGGAGGATGCTGTGGGTATGTCTGCTCTGCTGGTGAGGAGAAGGTCACCTTCCCAGGCTGCCTAGCCAGAGGCCATGCTAGTGAGAGGATCAGTTGGCTCTGTTGCATGCCACCCCATGACCCTCAGATTTACAGGCTGGATGGCGACCATGATGACGTCTTCTGCTCATTCTTCCCTGAATCCCCCTGCCTCAATGCCTGCCTTCTCTTTTTCTAAACAGATATTGTACATTTATTCTCTGGCAATGCCATGTGTATATATAGTGTATCTTTGTTATATTCAGCATGTTACCCTCTCTACTTTGTCGTCTCCCTCTCCCTTTCTTCTTCTCCACAAGGCCATCTCTGTCTTTTGTGTCTTTTTGATAGGCTCCTCACTGGAGCACATACAACTTACAGTGGCTACACCACTGAAGAAAATGACTCTCATCTTAAAAATACATACCTGTGTTTAGTATTTATGTGTGCATGCTTCTACACATACATGCCGTAGCACATGCATGAAGGTCAAAGGGCAACTGGTGGAAGTCAGTGCTCTTATGGTAACCATGTGGGTTCTGAAGATTGAACTCAGGTCAACAGGCTTGGTGGCAAGCACCTTTATCCACTGAGCTGTCTTGCCATTCCTGCAGTCGATTTTGGCATGAATGTCTTAGTTCCATTTACACCAGCCTCCACTGGTGCTCATCCCTCTGTTTCTGTCCCCACTGTCTTGGATGCTCTGTAGACAAGGAAGATGAATCCCTATGGGGAGCTTCATGCTGCTTTCTCTGTCCTCGTGGGAAAGGAAGGCTGGGAAGTGGACCCAGCACTTGGCCTCGGTGGATGAGTGACGTGCCTGCATGCAGCAGGTGGGTGACTCAGTCTCTAGGTGGGCTGAGGAGATGAAAGCCTAGAAATTGTACCCAGTAGCAACTGCAATTCAAGAAACTGTGGCACTTCATGTGTTTCCTCTAGGCAGGCACACAGCCTCACCATGGGCATGAGAATGCTCATCCCCCAGAAGGGAGACAGGAGCTCAGGATGGCAGGCAGAGGCCTCAGGTGGTCGAGGGAAATGTGTTCATTCAGGAAGGGTGGGATTGCTTATTCTCTGTTCTTCCTTATGCAGAAACCAATGAAAGAAAATGAAAATGCACTGAGGGGCTTCCAATGTTTCAAAGATGTGGAGCAACGGAAAGAGAGCAATAGATGTCTCATGACTCTCTTTGTCAAGCTTTTTAATCTTGCCCAAAGCACAGCCAAAGGTGAAGGGGTGCTGCTAGTTCTTGTGGACCATGCAGTGTGTACAAGCACACGCACACAGACGGATACCGCAGGTGAGGGACTGACTCTGCTTCCGTGCGTCTAACCTCCCTGGGGGTGTCGTCCTGGTGTGCTGCCCTCTGGTTGTTCACAGACACTCTCTGACTTCACCCGACTGCCTCATACCTCACTCCAGCTCAGCTGTGACCCCAAACACTTCCATTCACCACTGCATTACTGTCTGTCTTAGCACTAATTTCTCTTTATTATGATGGACAGATGATTTTCCCTGTGTACCCATGGGATGCTGACAACACCTGACTTACTGAAGGCTGGTTGAATGAATGAATGAGCAAATGAATAAGTGAATGAACAGGTCACATGATGCCTACACAGATGTAGGTACCAATTGCAGTTATGGCTAAACACCTCAGTCTACAAGGCTGCGAGGGTCCTTAGGTCTTCGTCCACCTTGATGTGAATCTTGTTTCTGAGGGTCCACCATGGACTGGCTAGCTTTCATTTTCTTCTTTCTTCTGTGTATTCAGGGATGAATATCTCACACCATATCCAGATTTCATGTCTGAAGTGTGTATTTCCTACAAAGGATTGGGTCTTCCTTCATTTAAGTGTGGTTCGTGGGATCTGCACTGAGCTCACTACATTTTGTTCAACATAGCAATGCTGGCTGTGGGCCGCATTTCAGATGGTTTAGTATCCAGACAAGGCACATCACTCACTGGTCGAAGCTGTGGCAGAAAACTCTGGAGAGTCCTTGTGTAAGAGATAGACAAGGGCTGGACACTGGATAGACTAGAACTGATGTGTGAGTATGTGGGGGCATGTGCTTGGGTTACATATGCAAGTTTGTCTATGAGTGTGTCTGGGTATCCATGTCTGTATGTGTGTGTCCATGTCTATGTGTGTGTGTCCATGACTGTGTGTGTGTGTCCATGTCTGTGTGTATATTCTTGCCTTTCTGTGTGTGTCCATGTCTATATGTGTGTCCACGTCTCTGTGTGTGCGTGTGCATGTCTGTGTGTGCCCATGTCTCTGTGTATGCCCATATGTATATGTGTGTGCCCATGTGTGTGTCTCTGTATCTCTGTCTCTGTCTGTCTGTTTCTCTGTCTCTGTATGTGTGTGTGTGTGTGTGTGTGTGTGTGTGTGTGTGTGTGTGTGTATGGGGGGCATTAGTGTGTTTGCCTCTAAACACAGGTGTGAAGAGCAGAGGTCAACATCAGTTGTTGTTTTCTATCAATCTCCACTTTGTTTTTGAAGGGGGGTCTCTCACTGAGTCTACAACTCACCAATTAGCTAGATGGAAGCCAGCCCAGCTCCCTGCCTCTCCCTCCCAGTTCTGAGCTGACAAGCATGCACCACCAAGCCTGCCTTTTATGTGTCTGCTGGGGGGCTCTGAGGTCATCTTTGCAGAGCCAGCTCCATAGCCACCCAGCCCCAGGATCAGTGCTCCTGAAGCGAGGCCACCCTACACTATGTCATAGCAGTAGGCTTAGAGAAGATGGCTCCCCTCCCACTCCTGCATATAGAGCAGCTCTGACACTTGCATGCTGCTTTAGGTCTGGGCTTGATTTGAGCAGAAATCATAGAGGAGAAAGAGCCAGAGTTTCGCCCTTACAGACCTCATTTCAGAGGCTGTGGTTCGTTGTATCCACAGCAGAAGTTGTGAGTCTCACATCCTGGCTGGATGCTGGGACTCTGGACTGTCTATAAAATTATACAAGTCGGTTTTTGGGAAACTTTGAAACTAGAACCAGGCACACACCTCATGCTTATCATTATTCCCTGGCTCGTGAACTTATGCACTTGCCTTATGTATGTGCAAACCAGTGACAAGTCCCCAGGATAACCCATCACCGAGTCCAGTGGTGAAAGTCCCCAAAGAACACCACACACACACACACACACACACACACACACACACACACACACACACCACACACACACGAGAGTACGCGGTCCTGATAAGTCCTTATGTACAGAGAACCATGTCTTGAACTTGGTTTCACTTACCTCCTTTATACAGTGAACACTGAGTCCTTAAATAGGAGTTTCCATGTCTGGTGGTTTGAGCTCTCCTAATTCAATGAGCCTTTTGCTGAGCTCTGTATGGACTGAAGACCATCTGACCCTTGTCTTTTAATGAGGGTTGAGGTGCATGGTGTATTTCACTTGGTTAGTGATGGTGACAGTCACAGGGACCCTCTGCTCAGATTTCTTAGGTCTTACAAAGACTCTTAAGCACATGTAAAAATTGTTTCAGGTAGAACTGAGGCTCAGAGAGGCTGTGTGACTTTTCTGAAGACACAGATCTAGAGAGTGACTGACAGAATGGACCCATAGATGACTCAAAAATTGGGAATCCTGGGTAATCTGAGAGAAGGGAGTTGAATGATTTATCTATGTGTGGATAGAAACACCCCCATAGGTGTTAAATGTTATGGACACCCATCATGGGCAAAGAGGATACTGCAAAGGAGGAACCTGAGCCAAGTAGCCTGAGGGGGAGGCCCCATCCCGATGGGTATAGTGGTCTGGCCCAGAACTCTCTGTTGGGAGGAGCATTCAGAGCTTCCATAACATGGCTGCTTGCCTCTCCCAGAAAAGAACAGCCTCCCAATGGTGTCTGCTGGGGATTCCAAAGCCCAGATCGAGACAAGAGTCACAGTGCAACCCCGAGGAGAAAAATTAAGGGCAGAAAAGCCTTTCTTGGAGTGTGCATGGAAAGATTGCCACTTGGTTGTTTATTGGCACAGCTCCTCGATGGCAGGCTTGCTGGGAGTCACGGGAGCCTGCCCCACCCCTCATCTCTGCGCAGGCCCTGGTGGTACAAGACACAGTCACTCTGCTCCCGGCCACAGCTCCTGAAATACCTCCATGTTACCAGCGTCCTGAGAAGGACAAAGAGCTTGGTTTACAAGGGGTGTTCAGGTTGCCCCTCTGGTGGCTGCGCTGTTGTGCTTTTCCTACTGAAAAGAGAGAGCTAGCATTTGTTCCTCAGGAAAGTCTCTTCTCCATCTGGAATCAATGGGGGGTGCTCAGTGGATGCCCCCTGAGGACTGGCTGATGTTTATAAGATCTTAATCCCCGGGGACAGGCTGGCTGGGGCGCTGGCAATGAGTCTGAAGCAGCCTCTCTAGGGTACCAGCTGGAACCCAGCCCAGCTCTAATGAAGGGAAGTCTCCTGCCATCCTGATGGAGGCAGCTGACATGGCTCCTGGACCCCTCCCCTGCTTTCTCTCCCTCCCCTGCTTCCCCCAATTCTGTTCTCTGTGTCTCAGGTGCAATGTCAAAGGAGCTGCTAGCTCTGCCTCAGGGTTGAGTCAGCCAGGATGAGGTTGCATGACTGAGAGACAATTTGGGGGAAAAGTCTCTTTGGCAGTATGAAGGAATGGACGGATATATTTTGTGCACCTACTGTGAATGTTCTGCCCATGGCCAGGATGAAGAACATGTCCTTCCATCTAAACATAAAAACCCCTAAAAGCTGCCTCCAGTGTCCCGACCCTTGCAGCTGAAATTGGGAAGAGAGTCTGAGTGATGTTGACAGGGTGGATTATATTGAATGTCATCAGCCCAGCAGATTGCTCATCGCTCCTTCTGTGACTTTGAATTTCATCCTCTGCCCATACTGTGGCACAGTGCAGCTGGAAACTTCCTGCCCATGGTGAGAGTGGGCACACTCTCATGTGCTCACACGTGCACACACACAAGCACGGATGCACACACACACACATGCAAACACATACAAGCATGGATTCACACACACACACACACACACACACACACAAACACACACACACACACACACACACACAAGCATGTACTAGCACATGCTACACATACTTTGGTGTCATCAACAACAGAATTCAAACCAGGCTACAAAAGTTACAATTCACAGACTCACATCGTATTCATAGCTTATATTAGGAGACATTATTTTTTCCCTTCATGGCCCAGAAATAAGTCTGAAATGTCTTGATTTTTATTTTGGTGGACAAACAGTCCTTGTCACAACTACTTAACCTTCCCTTGATAAGACGGGAGCTGCTATAAGCAACATATCTACAGACTCCAGACTGTGCCTGCAGACACTTTGTATGTAAGAACAGATGAAGACAAGCTCGGTTGGTCCCAGAACCAGAGTTCATCACAGCTGTTAGAAACCTTTGGTATAGTTGATACAACCACTCTGGAAGTCAGTTTGGTGGTTCCTCAGAAAATTGGAAATAGTACCATCAGAAGATCCAGCAATACCACTCCTGGGCATATACCCAGAAGATGCTCCAACTTGTAATAAGAACACATACTCCACTATGTTCATAGAAGTCTTATTTATAATAGCCAGAAGCTGGAAAGAGCCCAGATGTCCCTCAATAGAGGAATGGATACAAAAAAATGTGGTACATTTACACAATGGAGTACTACTCAGCTATTAAAACAATGAATTTGTGAAATTCGTAGACAAATGGATGATGGATCTGGAGGATATCATCCTGAGTGAGGTAACTCAATCACAAAAGAACACACATTATGTACCCTCACTGACAAGTGGATATTAACCCAGAAGCTCAGACTATCCAAGATACAATTTGCAAAAAACATGAAACTCAAGAAGAAGGAAGACCAAAGTGTGTATACTTTGATCCTTCTTAGAAGGGGGAACAAAATACCCATGGGAGGAGATACAGAGACTGAAGGAATGACCATGCAGAGACTGCCCCACCTGGGGATCCATTCCAGAAACAACCACCAAACCCAGACACTGTTGCAGATGCCAACAAGAGCTTGTTGACAGGAGCCTGATAAAGCTGTCCCCTGAGAAGCTCTGCCAGTGCCTGACAAATACAGAAGTGGACGTTCACAGCCATCCATTAGATGAAGCACAGGGTCCCCAATGAAGGAGCTAGAGAAAGTACTCATGGAGCTGAAAGGGTTTGCAGTCCCTTAGGAGGAACAACAATATGAACTAACCAGTGCCCCCAGAGCTCTCTGGGACTAAACCACCAAAGAAAACACATGGTGGGACTCATGGCCCTAGCTGCATATGTAGCAGAGGATGGCCTAGTCAGTCATCAATGAGAGGAGAGGCCCTTAGTCCTATGAAGGTTCTATGTCCCAGTATAGGGGAATGCCTGGGCCAGGAAGCAGGAGTGGGTTGGTTGGGGAGCAGAGGGAAGCGGGAGGGGATAGGGGATTTTTGGAGGTGAAACTAGAAAAGGGAATAGCATTTGAAATGTAAATAAGGAAAATATCTAATAAAAAAGAAAACAGAAACCCTTGCTATAATTAAAGAGGACAGGAAAGGATCTCTCGAGGGTTTACTGAGTATAGGAGCTTTCAGTGGTCACTTGGGGCTCCAAGTGTGGAACTGGGAGAAGTGACTTGTGACAGATAGGTTAGAATAGAGGCAGAGAGATGGCTCACTGAGCAAAGGCCACAAAGCCTGATAACCTTTGAGACACAGAGAGGAAAGAATTAATCCCTGCAAGTTGTCCACTGACTTCCATGTGTCCCGCATTGTGAATGTACTAGCGCGCGTGTGTGTATGTGTGTGTGTGTGTGTGTGTGTGTGTGTGCGCGCGCGCGCGTGCGTACATGTGAGCACACACACAAACAAAACACAAAACCATTTTCTTTTCTCTAAAGACACAGCAGAATGAGTAGAGACTTGGAATTGAAAAGAGCAGAGAAAACCGGAGATGTAGATCAGTCCAGGGTAGGCAGAGAATCATGGGAGCAAGAACAGAGGATGAGCCCATGGGGGCCCTGACCCCGGGGAGCTCAGCTTCACAAGCCTGCAAACTCTTTGTCTTGGAAGAGAGGCTAGAAGTGTTGAGTCGCGAGTGGATAAAAATAGGTTCCAATAGGAAAAAAGATATCACTAGGGAGCCCCAGAGGACTATATCCTGTGAGAGCATGCAAGAGTCTGAAGAGCATAACTCAGAGAGGGATCTGGACGATGAGACACACTCAAGGGGGAAACAGGGTAGCCTTAGACTGGCTTTGAGCCTCTCAGAACTGGAGTTCACTGTGGAGCCTAGAGTTGGATCCCTGAGCCATTGCAGGCTATGATGCGGATGGTGGGTGATAGAGTCAGGGTTGGGGCCACATTACCACCTTGGAAGGGGCTGGGGTGTGCTTGCTCAACTGCTTACAGAGCAGGCGCAGTAGCTCCAGCTCAGCTCTGGTATGAAGCTCTTGGGGCATGGAGGGCACGAGAGCGTATTGGGACCTTCTTGCTCACTACACAACAGCAGGTTGGGAAGCACCATCTCTGTTCTTCCCAGGCCTTTCTGGGTTCCTCTAATCTAGAAACCCCTCTCCCCATTTACACCATCTTCTAATCTTAATCCTACAGGGTCCAGGACAAAGACTTTCCTCTTGGGGAAGCATCTCTAGGCTCCCTTCTGCTTTCCTAGAACTCTACCAAGCCCCACAGCCCAGCAATCTCCAGAGCATCACTAGGTGACTTTTACAACAAGAGTTGGATTGGCCCATTTCTGAGTTATCAGAAGCCCCCAGTCTTCCAGGGTAGTATGAGGAGGTGGGAGGAACAGAAAGGAGAACAGCCCGACCTTCCTAGATTTCAGGAAGTGCATTTTGCTGGATTTTTGCATTCCGATTCCTTCTCTGTGACACTCAACTTCCTGTGTATCTGTTCTCTCCTTGACAGAAGAATCGGAGGCTCAAGGGCACCGAGCACTGCAGAACTCACATCCAGGTCTCCCTGTCTTTGCAACCACTGCCTCCCTGGCAGCTCGCTTTAAATGGGCTCATGAAACTGCTCATTAGCATGTGTCCTGTAGACAGATCCTGGGCCCAGAGGGTGGGCCATTTCAAGAAGTGTCCTCAGAGTCCATTGCGTCCACCAGCCATGGCAAATGCTCTCTAGTGCACAGCCAGGGCTGATAGATCCCGCAGAACTCAGTGGTTTCTATTTAGGAGACTCCACGGTTAGTGAATCTGTAAATGAAGATATCTTCCAAATGTGCAAATTTGAATGGGGCCGAACAATGGCTTCACCCTTGAACTGAGGGGCTAGCAGAATACTTTTGAGAGCATAGTGTGTGTGTGTGTGTGTGTGTGTGTGTGTGTGTGTGTGTGTGTGTGTGACTTCTCACTGCATGCTCTAAGGTGCCCCTAGCTGAGAACGAAAGGCCACAACTCACAGTCCTGATAAGTGTCCAGGATGACCTTGTGACAGACAGAGTCTGCCTCCAATGCTGTCACTCTCCCAATTCATGTCCACATTTACCTTGTGAGAGAAGGAGACCTATTGTAGAGGAACAGGTCTGGAATCCACACAATCAGGCGTCAGAGACAGGAGGATGACAAGGTCAGGGCCAGCCTGGGTAGATTAACTCTTGAGATGCCTTTCTTCTGGAAAGGAACACAGCATTCCCCTATCATGATTTTAACCAGTGAGACTCTCGTTAGCTTTCTGTTCTGTACAACTGCAGGATGATAAATAAAGAAAAGTTAGCATCAATCAGCAAGTTGGTGGCCATTTGTCACAAGTATGATACAAAAACCAAAGAGCCAGTTTGCAATCTCTTACACCGAGGAACTGAGCTATAGGTGAAACAGGGGAGGCTCGGTTTCTCAGTGCCCACCTGGAGTAAGTCCAGGATGTCTTTAACATCACCTAGAACTTTTCAGAGAGAAGCCATCATGAAAGAGCTTCCAAGAAAATAGACTGGACCTCTTTCTACGGGGTTTTCCCCATTCAGTTTTGACCCTTTCCAAAGTCTATGCAGGCTAAAGGAACGCATGAAGAAGAGGCGCAGCCAGGGTTCCCAGGCTGCTCCCCTCAGCTTCACCTGTGGGGCTCAGCAGCATATGCTATGTTGGGGTTACACAAGGTAATGAATTTATCTATTTGTGACTGTTAAGGGACAAATCTCCGTGATGTCGAACCACAGTATTTCCTTGTTCGAAATTCTGAATGTTTTATAAAAGTGATTGAGTTATTATGTATACAGTCGAATGATGGCGCAATAATTATGATAGAGCAAATGTTCTTTCATCTCTCTGGTCCACCTCCAGATTCCTACTAGCTGAAAGCCCAAGTGGCACCTTTGATAATTGTTTTCTGTTTTCTAACTGTCAGTCTTGCGGTTCTGCAGAATAGTATATTTGGGGCTGGAGAGATGGCTTAGCAGTTAGGAGTGCTTGTTGCTCCTGTAGAGGACCCAGGTTCGGCTCTCAGCACCCACACTGGGTGACTTAAAACCACCTGTGACTCCAGTTCCAGGAGATCAGGCACCGTCTTCTGTCCTCTGAAGGCACCTGCACACACATGGGGCTCAGGCAGACACCCAGGCTCATCAAAGAAAAACAAATTAGTAAATATTTGAAATAGAATCATATATGGATTTTATTTTTTTCCAATATCATTTCCTTCCATGGATGAAGCTCATTTAGACTTTTTACACACACATACACCCCCCTTCTATGTGGTTTTAATAGTTTTTCCTTTTTTTATAAGTCAGAAATGTTTGAAAAAGTTAAATATTGAACCCCATAGTACATTGAGCTTGGAAACACACTATAATTAACATTCCTGGTGGTGAAGTTATTTCCCCTGGAGTTAATAATTATTATTGTTAATTGGTTTGCTTAATTTTCTATATAGTTACTGCTGACTCATTTTTAAAAATTCTTTAATTTTTGAACAATTGTAAGATGACTCACACCAAACACTGGCACGTGGTACTCAGAGGAGCTCCCTCCTGGTTTCTCAGCCTCACAGGCTGGCTGCTCCAGTTTGACTTGAGAACATTTGACTTCCCTCTTAGTCTGAGTCTCTTCATTCTTCTTTATTCTCTTGTTAGCAGCTGTCCATCTTCTCTGGTAGTGCCCTAGCACCTTATCGCATTAGAGGGAACATTCTAGAAGCTTCCTTCGTTACCCATTTATGAGATATACATATGTAAAAACTGAACATGTCTGAAAATGTATTTAATTCATTTTCACATTTGGTTTACTGATAGCATTTTACACCAAGCGCCATTTTCTCTTCGTGGGACAAAGTCACCGTTGGCCTGGTTCTCAGCTCTCAGGGTCTCTACTCAGAGCTTTACTGCCCTGGAGTGAATGTGAAACGTGAATGCTTTCCTTCTCCGTGTCTAAAGAATGCTGTGTTTATTTTGAGATTTGGAGCTAACAGGACCTGATGCCCTGGCTCTGTGCTGACATAGTGCCCACTGCCTGGAGAAGGACTGGATTTCAAATGAAGGTGCTATGTGTTTTATTCCTAAGAGATTTTCTTGTATCTAGACATATTTTGTCTGTTGTTTTCTCGGCTCTGTGTGTGTGTGTGTGTGTGTGTGTGTGTGTGTGTGTGTGTGTGTGTGTGAGAGAGAGAGAGAGAGAGAGATTGAGAGAGAGAGAGAAGGTGGGGCTCTTCCATCTGAGACTGTCCCCTCTGCTCTCCAGGTTTCTTTAAGTTGAATTTTCAATCTTTCATCATGGTTTTCTTGATTCCATCTTCTAGTTGGTCCTGTTGGATTCGTTCTTTCATCACATGTTTTAGGGCCAAAGTTTTATACAGTTCTTTGGATACCTATTTCTTAGTTTTCATTATAAAAAGTTTTAGGGTCAACCCCTGTATCCATAAGAATACTCATATTAATCAGGGGAACAGAATTCCTAATATGAAGATAAAGAAATGATAGATAGATGACAGATAGATAGGTAGGTAGATAATAGATAGATAGATATATTAGATAGAGATAGATGATAGATTAGATATAGATAGATAGATGATAGATAGATAGATAGATAGATAGATAGATAGATAGATAGATAGATAGTATTGGTGATAGATTAGATAGGTGATAGATTAGATAGATAGATAGATAGATAGATAGATAGATAGATAGATAGATAGATAGATGATCAATTAGATAGATAGACAAGACAGATGGTTAGATAGACAGAGAGATATATAGATAATAGAGATGGGTTTATAAAACTAAATAAAATCAGTTTATGTTGAAATAGCAATAACTGTTGCTTCACACCTGAGAGGCCAAAACCCCTGAAGTTGCTCACTTCACAGAGCTATGTGCCTCTAGCCCGAATCTGTCAAGTGAAAAGCAGGCAGACTCTGAGAGCCTCTGGAAGCTATCATATTTTCATCAGTTTCTAGAGGCTGTAGTTTCTGAGTTGGGAGTTGGACTGAGACCAGCAGTTTTCCAGTCGAATGAATGGAAGAACGGCACCAACGAGCAGTGGTCAGCTTGGAAAACAACCTGAAAACATGGCAGAGGACTGTCAACGTTAAAAATCCTAAGTAGAGGTGCACAGCATGAAGCTGGAGGAGCCAGAGAGAGCTGGATCACCGGAGCTCACTGGAATGAATGGCACTCTGCGACGCTCAACTCATGCTACAGGGAGTCCTGCGAGGGGCTAGAACAAGGGCAGAGTGTCGGTCCACTTTAGAAAGGTGATTTCTCTTAGGGCGTTAGTTTCTTGGGATAACTAATTCAGTGTGGGCCTCTATGTGATAGATACAGACTGACATTTTAGAAAAAATCAAGCAGTCGCTCTTTGTTTTAAAGGAGATGCTCCTGGCGATACTGGTTCCTGTAAGCAACTCGCCTGGGCTCCCGAGAGCATAGCTAGACTCACTCTGAGATGCCCAGTCTAGCATATTGTGTGTGTGTGTGTGTGTGTGTGTGTGTGTGTGTGTGTGTGTGTGTGTGGTCATTTTCCACAACAAGTCTCCAGTACTTTACTTCTTTCAGACTCTGGGATCATGTTCAGCACTTTCGGTACCAAACTTTTTCCAGAGTCCAAAGCAGAACAGCTCTATTTATTTAACATCAATCCCCAGCACCAGAGAGAAGAGTCCTGCGATCTATAGGCCCCCAAGATGTGCCAGGATTCATAGTAGCCAATGCGACTGGGTTTTAATCTCATCTGGTCCCTGTGGCCACTTGTGGTTATCCTCATCAACCTATCAGACAACGGAGGCAAGGTTCATGTGGGAAAGCCACGTGCCACAGTCCTGTCTCTGTCTAGCAACTAAGTGCCAAAAGATGATCTTGTGTTACTTTCCACTGGCATGGCTCCAGGGCTTCTGACCACCTGCCCTATGGCTTGCCCACCACAGTACCCAGAGAGAAGAACACGCTCCTTACCACCATGCGAAGTTCCGTTCACATGTTGATAGCATAGGACTTGCCCAAAGTCACGCCACTCACCAAGAACAGCAGCAAAATGCAACCCCACACAGCCTGGTCAAGCAGAAGCAGGGGTATGCATTGCCAACAGATAACCATGACGAGCTCCTTTCCTTTCTTTGAAGCTAAAGAGAGGGCCCGGTTGTAAAGAATAAAATTTGACTCTTCGGCAAGACATCCGCAGGCTTCATCCCTGGTCCCCACTAGCATTGTGCACAAGATGATGGGATTGCTCCATTATCAGGAGCCCAGCAGGCTCCCTCTCGTTCTCTACATTGGAGCGTAAGCAGCACCAAGATAATTCTCATGGAAAGAACAGTGGTTCTGCCAGGAGGATCACCCATGGTCCATCTTCCCTCCATTGGACATTGTCCAAGACAAAGTGGAGTCTCTCTCATTGGTCCCAGGAACCCACTGTGGCCCTGCCCTCCAAGCTCAGCTCCTATCCTACCTCATAGTCTGTCACCATTCCAAGGTACAAAGCTGAAGGCTGCTCTCACTAGCCGCTATGAATGCCACTTTGACAGACTGTGGCTCTTTGAAACCGCTTTTAAAATATTTGTACCAAAAAAAAGGTGGGCAATAAAAGTAGGTAAGAAGGGAAAAATATGAATAAGAAAGTGACAAAGTATAGTTGCCTGGTAGGGGAGTTGAAGTCCTTTTTATATTCCTGTTAACAGGCATATAAATACTGGGAATTCCCCTTTCTAAATTCAACTTTGCAACGCTTTGGTCTTTCATAAAATTACATCATTTAAAAGGAAATCGCTACTCTTTTTTTTTTTTTTTAACATAAGCCAGACCAAATACTGAGAAATGTACAACTGGAGAAGAAATAATAAAACCCAGAAAGCTGTTGCCACAAATGTGGTATTCTCAAACCAGCAACTGAGCCATGCTCTCTTGCCTTGAGCCCACAGAAGCCCAGATGAGAATTTAAACCGTTGCGAAATCCATGCTGGCCCACAGGATGGAGTCAGAGAGATTGACCAGGTTAAATAGCCTGCTACCAAAACTCTAAATACAAAATAGTTTACGGCAACAGGGTAAAGGAAACAAGAGCCGGGACATCCTTCTCATCATGGGGAGGAAGAAAAGGTATATAGATGACTTTTTGGAAACAGAAAAAAGAGAACAAAGTCTGTCAAGAGATTGAACCCATTCATCATGGTGTGCTAAGGAAAATCTCCCATTTTCTCCTTTTCCTTTTTCTCCTTCCACTTACTTGACCTTGCTTCTGTCAAGGTCAAAAGGCAAGCTGTTCTGGGTGCAGTGGAATACTCGAATCCTCTTGGTGCTTATCAGATTTCTGGGGTCAGGAATTCTGGGTCAGCCTTGGCTACAATATACATTCAAGGCCAGCCTGGGCTACATGAGAGCCTGTCTCTAAACAGATAAACCAACACAGCCACAACAACAACATACTTCAGGACAGAAAAATATCTACATAGTAAAATAAAAACCATTTGCAAAAGATGGCGCTGTGTGCAGTGGAAGAGCCCTCCAGAGTCTGCTTCATTGGAAAACATGTTCAGGCTTTAATTAACATCAGGCCTGTTTTCCTCAGCCAAGGGCTGCCCCTTCCCTGCAGGGGTCCAGGCAGTCTCAGGCAGTTTGTTCTAACACGGGTCTTCCTCTTTCAAGCCACGCTGGAAGAAGCAAGCCATAATGCTTCACAGATGGGAAAGACGGACAGAGTGGAGGACATTGGCCCACAAATGAGAAAATAGAACAAACAGCCCACAGAGGACTTTTCCATCACCCTGCGAGCGGCTGCTGCAGCTTCAGCACGTGTCTCCTGCAAGTCTTGGGTTACCCTGAGGTCTCGGGACCTTCGTTGTTCGCTGGGTCCCACCCAAACCGTGGTTTGCTACTGAGCCTCTGCTGGCCCCCGGACAATGTCTGCCCTGGAGAGGAAATGGAAAACCCGGGCAGGGTTTCAGGTTTATGTGCAAGTCCAGCAGGAAAAACCCTCCTTCCGAAAAGTGTTTGAAGTTGGTTCCAGGTATACACATTCACAGATAAAAATAAAAAAAACTTTAAAAAGAAACCTGATTTTCCTTTGCATGGATGGGGGTGGGGGTGGGAAGAGAAGGCCATTGTTGGAGCCTGAGTCTTCATCTGCATGTCTGACATTATAAGAAATCTCGAAGTTTTGATAGACTTAATCCCAACCACAGGAGGAATGAAATAGCTGCCTGGACTGCCAAGGCAAACCCGGACCACACCAAAAAAGCCAAGGGCTTGCAACTGGCTATTTGCCAGGTCTTGTCTGGCAGAAGCCTAGCTAATAAATAAACATACAGCATCCCAGTCCTTCATGCTGAATGTGGCTTTGCGCCAAGTCTAGGCAAGGCCTGAGGTGGCCATCACGACAACTCT